>NC_092336.1:498590600-498891000 GCF_046630445.1 Rutidosis leptorrhynchoides | reverse complement strand
ATATGCATCTTGTTAAGGTCGGTTACCAGGTGTTCACCATATGAATGATTTTTATCTCTATGCAGTTAGCGAAATGCTTGATATGAGATGGATGTTTATGAAAAATGAAATCTTGTGGTCTATTAAAATTATGGAAATGAATGATTATGATAAACCTATGAACTCACCAACCTTTTGGTTGACACTTTAAAACATGTTTATTCTCAGGTACGAATGAAATCTTACGCTGTGCATTTGTTCAATTTAAAGATATTACTTGGAGTCATTCATGGCGTATAGAGGTCAGTACCTCGCAATGGGACCAAATGTTGGAGATTTCGTCCAGGTGGATTAGGACGGGTCTCTACAGGTGGTATCAGAGCGGTAGTCTTAGCGAACCAGGTCTTGCATTAGTGTGTCTAACTGGTAGTTGTTAGGATACATTATGTAGTGACCCAAACTTTTCCATGTTTATATATATTAAATGAAATTGATATTTATATGATTAATTGTTTCCAACATGTTAAGCAATCAAACTTGTTAAGACTTGATTAATTGAAATAGGTTTCATATAGACAATTGACTACCCAAGTTGACCGGTGATTCACGAACGTTAAAACTTGTAAAAACTATATGATGTCATATATATATATATATATATATATATATATATAGTTAACATGATATTATGATAAGTAAACATATCA
Organism: Rutidosis leptorrhynchoides; assembly: GCF_046630445.1. NCBI lineage: Eukaryota > Viridiplantae > Streptophyta > Magnoliopsida > Asterales > Asteraceae > Rutidosis > Rutidosis leptorrhynchoides. Next base: position 498,890,314 of record NC_092336.1, on the reverse strand, counting down.
TTAAGTATATTAACAATGAACTACATATGTAAAAACAAGACTACAAACTTAATGATTTCGAAACGAGACATATATGTAACGATTATCGTTGTAACAACATTTAACTATATATATATCATACTATGATATATTAATATATCATAATACCATGATAATGTAATAATTTAACATCTCTTTAGATATAATAAACAATGGGTTAACAACATTTAACAAGATCGTTAACCTAAAGGTTTCAAAACAACACTTACATGTAACGACTAACGATGACTTAACGACTCAGTTAAAATGTATATACATGTAGTGTTTTAATATGTATTCATACACTTTTTAAAGACTTCAAGACACTTATAAAAGTACTTCTACTTAACAAAAATGCTTACGATTACATCCTCATTCATTTTCATCAACAACTTTACTCGTATGCACTCGTATTTGTACTCGTACAATACGCAGCTCTTAAATGTATTTACTATTGGTATATACACTCCAATGATCAGCTCTTAGTAGCCCATGTGAGTCACCTAACCATGTGAGAACCATCATTTAACATCTAGCATGAAATATCTCACAAAATTACAAACTAATGGAGCCTATACGGAACCCTTAAGTTCACATGAATTAGAGGACTCACAAACACAATTCCATTTCAATTTTCTTGAATCAAATTACTCTCTCTCAAGTGTTCTTTCTTTGTTCTAAGTGTTCTTCATCATCTTCATCAAAATCTAGCTCAATCTAGTTCATAAATCCATACATAAACCAAGTTATAAAACAACTACTCAAGAACACACCAACAACATTTCCATGTTTGCTAGCTTACTTCCAATCTTGCAAATCCACTTTGAGTGATCATCCAACCTCAAGAAATCTTTCTTATTTTTAGTAAGATATCTTTCTAATATAAGGTAATACTCATATTCAAACTTTGATTCAATTTCTATAACTTTAACAATCTTATTTCAAGTGGAAATCTTACTTGAACTTGTTTTCGTGTCATGATTTTGCTTCAAGAACTTTCAAGCCATCCAAGGATCCTTTGAAGCTAGATCTATTTTTCTCATTTCCAGTAGGTTTATTCAAAAAACCTGAGGTAGTAATGATGTTCATAACATCATTCAATTCATATATATAAAACTACCTTATTCGAAAGTTTAAACTTGTAATCACCAGAACATAGTTTAGTTAATTCTAAACTTGTTAGCAAACAAAAGTTAATCCTTTTAAATTGACTTTTAAAATCAACTAAACACATGTTCTATATCTATATGATATGCTATCTTAATGATTTAAAATCGGAAAGCACAAAAAACACCGTAAAACCGGATATACGCCGTCGTAGTAACACCGCGGGCTGTTTTGAGTTAGTTAATTAAAAACTATGATAAACTTTGATTTAAAAGTTGGTCTTCTGGGAAAATGATTTTTCTTATGAACATGAAACTATATCCAAAAATTATGGTTAAACTCAAAGTGGAAGTATGTTTTCCAAAATGGTCATCTAGACGTCGTTTTTTCGACTGAAATGACTACCTTTAAAAAAAAGACTTGTAATCTGTATTTCCGACTATAAACTTATACTTTTTCTGTTTAGATTCATAAACTTAAGTTCAATATAAAACCATAGCAACTTGAATCACTCAAAACGGATTTAAAACGAAGAAGTTATGGGTAAAACAAGATTGGATAATTTTGCATGTTGTAGCTACGTGAAAATTGGTAACAAATCTATATTAATCATACCCTAGCTAAATCATATTGTATTATACATGTATTCTAATATATTATGTAATCTTGGGATACGATAGACACGTATGCAAATGTTTTGACATATGATATCGACCCATGTATATATATTATTTGGAACAACCATAGACACTCTATATGCAGTAATGTTTGAGTTAGCTATACAGGGTTGAGGTTGATTCCAAAAATATATATACTTTGAGTTGTGATCTAGCCTGAGATGTGTATACACTGGGTCGTGGATTGATTCAAGATAACATATATCGATTTATTTGTGTACCTCTAACTGTGGACAACTAGTTGTAGGTTACTAACGAGGACAGCTGACTTAATAAACTCAAATCATCAACGTAATAAAAAAAGGTTGTAAATATATTTTGAACATACTTTCATATATATGTACATATTTGTTATAGGTTCGTGAATCAACCAGTGGCCAAGTCTTACTTACCGACGAAGTAAAAATCTGTGAAAGTGAGTTATAGTCCCACTTTTAAAATCTAATATTTTGGGATGAGAATACATGCAATTTTATAAATGATTTACGAAATAGACACAAGTAAATGAAACTACATTATATGGGTGAATGATCGAAGCCGAATATGCCCCTTTTTAGCTTGGTAGCCTAAGAATTTGGGAACAGACCCCCAAATTGACGCGAATCATAAAGATAGATCTATCGGGTCCAACAAGCCCCATTCTGGAATTTGGAATGCTTTAGTACTTCAAAATTATCATGTCCGATGGGTGTCCCGGAATGATGAGGATATTCTATATGCATCTTATTAATGTCGGTTACCAGGTGTTCACCATATGAATGATTTTTATCTCTATGTATGGGATGCATATTGAAATATAAAATCTTGTGGTCTATTATTACGATTTGATAAATATATAGGTTAAACATATAACTCACCAACATTTTTGTTGACGTTTAAAGCATGTTTATTCTCAGGAGATTATTAAGAGCTTCCGCTGTTGCTTGCTAAAATATGGACAAGATTTGGTGTCAGCATGTTTGTATAATATTATTTAAAACTGCATTCGAGATTTACTTTGTTGTAACATATTAATATTGTAAACCAATGTGTATTGGTAGTGTGTAAGTGTGATATCTTTAGATTATCATTTTTGGATAATCTAGGTGGTGTCCTTTTAACCTTGTCGATAAAATAAAGGTTATGGTTTATTTTTAAAAACGAATGCAAACTTTGAAAAACGTCTCATATAGAGGTCAAAACCTCGCAACGAAATCAATTAATATGGAATGTTTATAATTAATATGAACATGACATTTCAGTTGGTATCAGAGCGTTAGTCTTAGAGAACCAGAATTTTTGCATTAGTGTGTCTTACCGAGTTGTTAGGATGCATTAGTGAGTCTGGACTTCGACCATGTTTTCTTTAAAAACGATTGCTTAACACTTTTGTTGGAAACTACATATTATTAACATGTAAATATTATGTGATATATTAACCTCTTAATGTGTTTGATATTGTGTGATAGATGTCTACCACTAGTACAAATCCCATCGACTCACCTAATAATAATGAAGATTTGAATATAATTTGGGAAGATTCACAAATTCCCGAAGAAGAACCGGAAGAGGAGGAACCGGAAGAGGAGGAACCGGAAGAAGAGGAACCGGAAGAAGAGGAACCGGAGGAGGAAGAACCAGAAGAAGAAGAGGTTTTTGAGGAAGAAATATTGATACCTACAGTAAATCGGTTTAATAAAAGAAAATCCTCTACCAACGGACCAAAGTCAATAATGGTCAATGGTGTTTTCGCCGAGGAAGCAAAATATTGGGAAGATTACCAATTTTCCGATGAATCGGATCCCGATGAGGATTTCGATGATGTTATAGAAATTACCTCGACCCAATATAATAAAGTGAAAGAAAATAATAAGGGAAAAGGTATAAAAATAGAGAAACCCGATTCCAACCCCGATGAACTTTATATGTATCGACAACATCCGTATTTCCTAAAATGTAACAATGACCCGGGAACCTCTAAACCACCAAGTTTTTCTAAAACATTGTGGAAAACGAAGACTCGTATTAGAGGAACACCATATATCCCTAGAAAATTAGGAAAATGAACCAAGTCCGAAGAAGAAGAAACCAGTGATTCAGATTAGAGGGTTGTAATCATGTTGTGTATTATATGTATTGTAGTGTGCTTGTACTTTTATGTTCTATGTAAAAATTGCTTGTATTGTTTGTTAATTATCTTTTACGAATTTAATCTTTGTCTATTTTACAGTATAAAAACAAAATAGACGTTAAGGGTAGACAACCGAATATTTTAGAAGACCTACCAGAGGATATGTGTAGTGACCCGAACTTTTCCATGTTTGTATATATATTAAATGAAATTGTTATTTACATGATTAAGTGTTTCCAACATGTTAAGCAATCAAACTTGTTAAGACTTGATTAATTGAAATAGGTTTCATATAGACATTTGACCACCCAAGTTGACCGGTGATTCACGAATGTTAAAACTTGTAAAAACTATATGATGACATATATATGATTATATATATAGTTAACATGATATTATGATAAGTAAGTATCTCATTAGGTATTTTAACAATGAGTTATATACATAAAATTGAGTTTATTGAATTAAGAAACTCGAAACGATATATATAACGATTATCGTTATAACAACTTCTTACTAAATACATATGAATCATATTAAGATATTGATACACTATGTTTAATCATGATAAATGATAAGTAAACATGTCATTAAGTGTATTAATGTAGTGACCCAAACTTTTCCATGTTTATATATATATTAAATGAAATTGTTATTTACATGATTAAGTATTTCCAACATGTTAAGCAATCAAACTTGTTAAGACTTGATTAATTGAAATAGGTTTCATATAGACAATTGACCACCCAAGTTGACCGGCGATTCACGAATGTTAAAACTTGTAAAAACTATATGATGACATATATATGGATATATATATATAGTTAACATGATATTATGATAAGTAAACATATCATTAAGTATATTAACAATGAACTACATATGTAAAAACAAGACTACTAACTTAATGATTTTGAAACGAGTCATATATGTAACGATTATCGTTGTAACGACATTTAATGTATATATATCATATTAAGATATATTAATACATCATGAAATCATGATAATGTAATAATTTAACATCTCATTTGATTTAATAAGAAATGGGTTAACAACATTTAACAAGATCGTTAACCTAAAGGTTTCAAAACAACACTTACATGTAACGACTAACGATGACTTAACGACTCAGTTAAAATGTATATACATGTAGTGTTTTAATATGTATTCATACACTTTTGAAAGACTTCAAGACACTTATCAAAATACTTCTACTTAATAAAAATGCTTACAATTACATCATCATTCAGTTTCATCAACAATTCTACTCGTATGCACCCGTATTCGTACTCATACAATATACAGCTTTTAGATGTATCTACTATTGGTATATACACTCCAATGATCAGCTCTTAGCAGCCCATGTGAGTCACCTAACACATGTGGGAACCATCATTTGGTAACTAGCATGAAATATCTCATAAAATTACAAAAATATGAGTAATCATTCATGACTTATTTACATGTAAACAAAATTACACATCCTTTATATCTAATCCATATACCAACGACCAAAAACACCTACAAACACTTTCATTCTTCAATTTTCTTCATCTAATTAATCTCTCTCAAGTTCTATCTTCAAGTTCTAAGTGTTCCTCATAAATTCTACAAGTTCTAGTTTCATAAAATCAAGAATACTTCCAAGTTTGCTAGCTTACTTCCAATCTTGTAGAGTGATCATCCAACCTCAAAAAATCTTTATTATTTACAGTAAGATATCTTTCTAATACAAGGTAATACTCATATTCAAACTTTGATTAAATTTCTATAATTATAACAATCTTATTTCGAGTGGAAATCTTACTTGAACTTGTTTTCGTGTCATGATTCTGCTTCAAGAAATTTCAAGCCATCCAAGGATGCTTTGAAGCTAGATCCATTTTTCTCATTTCTAGTAGCTTTATCCAGAAAACTTAAGGAGTAATGATAAGGCTAAAAAGGAACATATATTTCATAGCATTATTCCCCAAGAAAGACAAGATTTTAGTTGCAATTGTTCCATTTTCAAGTAATAATCGGTTATATTAAATAAGTGCGAAGACAAAAGGCGAAAACGAAGATTTGAAGACGCAAAGGTCCAAAAAGCTCAAAAGTACAAGATACAATCAAAAAGGTTCAAATTATTGATGAAGAACGTCTAAAAATGACAAGAGTACAAGTTACAAAACGCAAAGTACAAGATATTAAATTGTACGAAAGGACGTTCGAAAATCCGGAACCGAGGCATGAACCAACTTTCAGCGCTCGACGCAACGGTGTAAAAATTACGAGTCAACTATGCACAAGAATAAAATATAATATTTAAATAATTCATAATAAGAATAATATTAAATAATAAAAAGTTGTTAATTGAGCATAGTTCAGGGGTCGTAAATGAAAATTTGAATTCTAATTTTCCTATAAAAGGAACGATGAATTACGATGAAGGAGGAGAGATTTTTTTACGATCTTTTTTTTCTTTCTATCTTTTTCTTATTTTTCTATATCAAATATTAATATCTATATTTATAATTCTCTATCATAATGTTAATGTAATCAGATATAACAATAATCTTAATTTTAATTTTAAATTATGATAATAATAAGATTTATGATAGAGATCGTTTGAGTGTGTAAGTCGAAATTCTGTCCGTGTAACGCTACGCTATTTTTAATCACTGTAAGTTATGTTCAACCTTTTTAATTTAATGTCTCGTAGCTAAGTTATTATTATGCTTATTTAAAACGAAGTAATCATGATGTTGGGCTAATTACTAAAATTGGGTAATTGGGCTTTGTACCATAATTAAGGTTTGGGCAAAAGACCGACACTTGTGAAAATTGAACTATTGACTATTAATAGATGGGGGGTATTGTCTAATTGAGTGACAACTCATTGGAGTCTGTCGAACCTATCTTCAAATTAATTAACCTAATAATTAATAATGATTATGGTTGTCCTATTTAGTGACGTTCATATGGAATCTGTTATAATCATTTAATTAATCAATTGGGTTGGGTAATTGATTATTCATTCTGATCAAGTGGATGAATTAATATTCATAAACTAATTAAAACAGGGGTGGATTACATACAGTGATAACTGGTGTAATTGTTGACAGAAGTGATAACTGCGTCATAGTTTAAATCCTTAATTAGTTGGAATATTTGACTTCGGGTATAAGGGTAATTTGACGAGGATACTCGCACTTTATATTTATGACCGATGGACTATTATGGACAAAAACCAGATAGACGTATCAAATAAACCAGGACAAAGGACAATTAACCCATGGTAATAAATTAAAATCAACACGTCAAACATCATGATTACGGAAGTTTAAATAAGCATAATTCTTTTATTATATTTCTCATAGTATCTTTATTTACTGTCATTTTATTACTCGCAATTTTATTTACTGTCATTTTATTTATTGTCATTATTTTACGCACTTTAATTATCGTCATTTATCTTTACGCTTAAAATATAGAATCGACAAACCGGTCATTAAACGGTAAAACCCCCCTTTTATAATAAGATTACTACTTATATAATTATATATATTTTATATAAATATAGTTAAAAATATAGTAAGTATCACCAGCTCCCTGTGGAACGAACCGGACTTACTAAAAACTACACTACTCTACGATTAGGTACACTGCCTATAGTGTTGTAGCAAGGTTTAGGTATATCCCATCCGTAAATTAATAATACTTGTGTCATATTTTGTAGTATTTTGTATTAAAAATAATACTATTTCGTACCCTCACGCTACATCATCAAGTTTTTGGCGCCGCTGCCGGGGAGCGCTAAAACGCTATATTTTTAATTATAATAATATTGAAATAAAATATAATAATATAATAATATTGAAATAGAATATAATAATATAAAAATATTTAAGAATCAAAAATTTACGTAAATTTTAAAAAAAAAAAGTCGTATTTATTAAATACTTCAGGGGTATATTATGTAACTTATAATTAATAATTGCTATCATGTCGCTTTCATGTGAATAGTAAATTAATTAATTTATTTTCATTTACTATTCATGAATAGTAAATGAATTAAAAAAAAAAAAAAGTTTTAAAAAAAAAATTATAATTATAAAAAATTATTAATTTGTAAAAAAAAAAAAAATCGTTTTAAAAAAAAAAAAAAAAAAAAAAAAAAAAACGTAAAAAAAAAAAAAAAACGTAAAAAAAAAAAAAAAAAAAATCGTTTTTTTTTTTTAAAAAAAAATTTAAAAAAAAAAAAAAAAACGAAAAAAAAAAAAAAAAAAAAAAAAAAAAAAAAACGTAAAAAAAAAAAAAATCGTTTTTTTTTTTAAAATTTAAAAAAAAAAAAAAAAAAAAACGTAAAAAAAAAACAAAAACGTAAAAAAAAAAAAAAAAAAATGTAAAAAAAAAAAAAAAAAAAAAAAATTATTAAAAAAAAATATATATATATATTTTTAAAATTTTGTCTATAAAAAAAAAAAAAAAATGTTTTTTTTTAGTTTTATTACCTTTAGATTTTTAGACTATAGTCGCAACTTTTAGTATTAAGTTTAGTTTTGCCATATTTATTTTTACTTCTAGAATTTTTAGGCTTTGCCGTAAAATCCCTTAAGTGCTTATTCCTTAGACTAAGTTTTAGGTGCTTTAGAATTTTACGACGCCGTATTTCGCACTACTTTCTTATTTTTATTTTTCGACGCCTATTTTTCGACCTTTTTATTTTTCGACACTTTTCGGCGCGCAATCTATTTCTCTCTTATTTCTCGCCATTCTAGTTTTTAGGACTTAGAATTTTTTCTACTTCTTCTCTAAATTTCTTAAAATTACGAAAATTTATTTTAAGTGGTTAAATTGATAGACATCAAAATTTTCTGGTTCGTAGTAATAGTTGGATTTGTACGTGGACCGGGTTATTGGAGCCAAACAGTCCTCAATTATATTGAGACCAAACGAATCCTGCCCCTCTGCTGCATCTTTTGGCTATTCGAAACGTGGGCAAAATCAGAAAAGTCTATTAATTGGATAACTTATTATAATTTTTCTTTCCTTTTTAAAAACTAATAGGATATTCAGTGAATGCACCGAGCAAAACGTTCACCACCTTTCATACGTTCACCACCTGTAACTCGATCAAGACATCTAGCAAATATTGTCGCCGTTGATTTTTCTTTAGAATCGTCATCTAGTCGAACAAGAACTCCAACTCAAATTTCCGATAATCCATCTTTTGAACCCGACTTCACAATTAAGAACCCGGAGCATATTCAAGGACAATTCCAAGATCCTGAACCACAAACCGTTAAATCAGAATCCTCTAGTGATTCGTATTCAACAAATTCAATCATGGAAAATCTGGAACCTCTAAGTATGGAAGATCGAATGAGAGCCACACGCACGGGCCAAGGTCACGCCATTATTAAGCCAGAAGTTAATGCGCCAGATTATGAAATCAAAGGACAAATTCTACACATGGTAACTAATCAGTGCCAATATAGTGGTACGCCGAATGAAGATCCTAACGAACACCTTCGTACGTTTAAAAGAATTTGTACACTATTCAAAATCCGAGAAGTGGAAGATGAGCAGATCTATCTCATGTTGTTTCCCTGGACTTTAAAGGGAGAAGCCAAAGATTGGTTAGAATCGTTACCTGAAGGGGCGATTGACACATGGGATGTTTTAGTTGAAAAATTTCTTAAACAATTCTTTCCGGCATCTAAAGCCGTGAGACTTCAAGGAGAAATTGTTACGTTCGCGCAAAAGCCAAATGAAACATTATATGAGGCGTGGACAAGATTCGGAAGGATGTTGAGAGGATGTCCTCAACACGGATTAGATACTTTTCAAATAGTACAAATCTTCTATAAAGGCGTAGACATCGCCACACGAAAAGACATCGACATAACCGCTGGTGGATCCATTATGAAGAAAACCGCAACTGAAGCTTACAAAATTATTGATAACACAGCCTCCCACTCGCATGAGTGGCACCAAGAAAAAGATATCTTTCGATCATCTAAAGCGGCTAGAGCCGATTCTAGCCATGACTTTGATTCCGTTTCCGCAAAAATAGATGCTTTCGAAAGACGAATGGAAAAGATGAATAAAGATATTCACGCAATACGAATCAGTTGTGAGCAATGCGGTGGACCACACTTATTGAAAGATTGTCACATTGAACCAACGATGGAACAAAGAGAGAATGTTTCTTATATGAACCAAAGGCCTGGAAATAATTATCAACCGCCAAAGTTAAACTTCAATCGAAATCAAAACATTCTTTACAATCCAAACGGACCCAACAACAACTCGTATAACCAACAAGGTTCGAATAACCAACCAACTCAAAACAACACTTTCAATCCACAAAGACATGGCTTGTATAAACCACCACAACAAACCGACGAGAAGAAGTCAAATCTGGAAGAAGTGGTATTTAAGCTAGTTGAATCTCAAACACAATTTATTGAAACTCAAACCCAAACGAATGAGAGGTTTGAGCAGTCATTTAGAACTCAACAAGCCTCCATTTTGAATCTAGAAAAACAAGTAGGTACTCTTGTTAGATTGATGAGTGAAAGGGAACAAGGAAAGCTACCGAGTAATAATGAAGTAAATCCTCGGAATGAAAATGTTAACATGATATCAACAAATTCTGAAAAACCAATACCAGAAGATGGGAAAGTTTTAGATGTAAGTAACAATGAAGAAGTTACACCACCACCACCACCCGAGTATGTAAAGCCAGTGGTGGCACCATACATACCACCCATCCCGTTTCCAAGAAAAGGAGTTGAGTATGAGCAAGTAATAGGTAATAAAGTTTGTGATACCTCTGGAAAGAAGAAGAAGAAGAATAAGAAAGTGCAAGAAACAAAAGCCGTAAATATAAACCCGGTGAAGACAGTTCCACCAAAACCTCCACCTAGGGTAGGTGATCCGGGTGAATTTATTGTTCCTTGTCTACTTAGTGATTGTGTCATGTATGATGCACTAGCAGATTTAGGTGCAAGTGTAAGTGTTATGCCTCTTTCCTTATATAAGAGATTAGGTGTAGGTAAGTTAAGTCCAACGGATATGAGTGTTCGACTCTTTAATCAAACCATTAAACACCCAGTTGGAATTGCTGACAACCTACCCGTTCAAGTAGGCAATTTAACCTTTCTAGTCGAATTTATTGTCATTGACATAGAAGAGGACCCAAACGTTCCTCTAATTTTAGGTCGACCATTCTTTGCGTCCACCGGGGCGTTATTTGATGTAGGAAATGGAAGAATGACACTTAAAAGTGGTAACAAATCAATCACCTTTATGATTCGAAAGTCTAAATCTCCACCAACTAAAACCGTTAAACCAGTAAAAACGATTGGTAATAACCATGTTGTTTTACCAACTCCAACGGTAGTGCTTAGCAATAATAAAACGCCTAAGTGTGGGGAAAATGAAGTAAAACCTAATGATGACTTGATAATAAAGAACCCCGTTGTTGATACGAAATTAAATGACCCCGTTATTAACAGTTCAATGAAGAAACTTTTTAAACGGGCTATCGATGCTAGAAGTAAGGGGAACTTTAAGTTATGTAACCGGTTAGTATCCAATCTGTCGCCTAAAGAAAAGGCGAAACTAGTTGACTTTTGGGATATTACGGAAGAAGCAGGGCACTGGCTTAAAGAAAAAGTCACAGATAGGCAAGTTGATTATGGACCAAAAGAAATTGACGATGAAGTTAATCACAATTTCGACACCACAGCTACCTAAGTGTGGGGAGATTCAAATGTTCTAAGAAAATGTTATCTAGAGTTATTTGTTCTGTTCTCGTGTAGTTCCGAGAATGGAATTCGATTGGTCTTTTCCGCTAGCAGACACTAAAGAACTAGTTTTCTCCCCCCATTCTGATTTTTTTTTATTTTGTAGGTTTTATATGAAATTAATATGCTTTTTAAATTTAAGTTTTGTGTGAATTTAAAAACAAAATTTACTTTATTTCATTAAGTAAAAAAATGATTTCTAAAATTCGTCGTGAGTTGAAGATTAGGTAGTTGAACCGAAATTGCTTTACCCGAGGGCGGGACGAAAAATTTTGTTATCATTATTTTTAATTTTATTGATTTAAAGTATGCCAAAAAAAATACTATGTTTTATAAATTTTTGAAGGGGTTATATACCAAACTTCAAAAATATGTATATATGTTTGTATTTTATGTTATGTACAAAACAGGGTAAAACAGCGCACTTTCAAAGACTAGCATTAAGTTCAGCAAAAGCTAATAATTTTGACGACAATATCAAATGTGAGATAACAACAATATGTTTGCAAACTCAGTATTTTTAATAACTTTTCTACGCTAATCACCCTCATGAATTTATAATTGTAGTCTGATTTCATGCAAATGAGGGCATTGCATGATCTCAAGTGTGGGGAAGGGTTATAAATTCTCTCGGGTTTACACTTGGTTTATTTGCCAAATTTTGTAAAAATTTGAAAAATTTTCAACTAAATGAACTCAAAATCATGTTTATACATATTTATGAACGATGAAAACTAGGTGTTAATACCGAAATTATCGTTACCTCGAAAAGGACATAAATTGAGAAACAACTTAAAACACTTGAATTCATTTAAAATGGAATAAAGGAGAATAAAAAGGCAAAGAAAGAAACTAAGTGTGGGGAGAATGTACCAAGTTATTCAATTAAAAACTATCTATCACATATTTTTGTACAAACAATTGAAAATACTTTTGTTTTGAACGATAATCAACTGTTTTATCCGATGAAAGAAAAGAAGAGATGGATCTACACAATGAATCAATTCCATCATTTGAAGGAAGTAAAGTCTTCCGAAAAAGACACGCGCTTCTTGATTTAGGTCATGAAGTTGTCGTCCAGACCAGCTGTAGGTTGACGAAAAATCTAGAAAAGTCATCACTAAAATCAGCAGGAAATCCACGGACCTCGGCATCAAACAGGGTCGCCAAGTGGTCAGATTTATCCTAACCATGAGAAGGATTTATCTCGTACAATGGGGAGGCACCGTGCAAATTAGCTTGATAAGACTAATGAATCAGATCCCCAGAAAGGATAATCTCCTTAAAGATCAAAAATCAGCTTTTAAGCCTGATATTACTCAATCCTTGAGATTGACCTTAAAGATTGAGAATTCAAACTCATGGAATTCAATGATATCTAAACTCGAGCTTGAACGAGAAAATATTTTGATCAAAAATACAAACCGATTTGTTTTCTGAAAACCCATTTTCAATGCGTTCATTACCATTGAACGTAAAATCCTGAGAATTCATCAGAATTCATTAGGTCACCTGAACCAAATCGGGTGTCAACCGTAAGAACGGTGGTTGCATAGCATGGTCAGAGACAGGACCTTGTGCCAGACCGAAAAATCATAGGATGATCTTTACTATCGCTCCTACCAAGGATAGTTCTAGCATCCGACACGTTAAAAGACCATAATCATCTGCATGTCACGGGACATTGCCCTAACAGTTTCTTGTTCATCGCTTTCCTTTACAACCGGACGGTAGTTTACCGAAAGGTAATATACGGAACAAGTAAACTGGATGTGTGCTTTCCGATACCGGGATAGCAGTGGATTACACGAACCTAAAAGTTTTTAGCCAAAATATTGATCCACAAATATATTTTGCAACACCGATGGGGGGTCAAATCAGAAAACTTGTCTAGGGTAAAATCTAGCTTGAATTTTCAAAAGATCAAATGTTTTCATAAAGATCCAATTCCCTTAAGGATCTAAATTTTCATAGTCATGTGGGACTGTAAACCGCCTTTCAAATGTGCACTTTGCTTTGGAAACCGAAAGTAAATCGGCTATTTGATTGCAAGTGTCGTTGACCTAAACCCAAGGCAACTGTGGATGACACACCCACCTTTAACCATGGTTCTATTGTTAATATCATTGTTTATACCGCTCTATCAAAATCACTGATGTACAAAGTGTGAAGAATAAAGAAGTGATTCGTGTGATGTATTATATTATTTCAAGACTGTATTGCTTGAGGACAAGCAACGCTCAAGTGTGGGGATATTGATAAGGCTAAAAAGGAACATATATTTCATAGCATTATTCCCCAAGAAAGACAAGATTTTAGTTGCAATTGTTCCATTTTCAAGTAATAATCGGTTATATTAAATAAGTGCGAAGACAAAAGGCGAAAACGAAGATTTGAAGACGCAAAGGTCCAAAAAGCTCAAAAGTACAAGATACAATCAAAAAGGTTCAAATTATTGATGAAGAACGTCTAAAAATGACAAGAGTACAAGTTACAAAACGCAAAGTACAAGATATTAAATTGTACGAAAGGACGTTCGAAAATCCGGAACCGAGGCATGAACCAACTTTCAGCGCTCGACGCAACGGTGTAAAAATTACGAGTCAACTATGCACAAGAATAAAATATAATATTTAAATAATTCATAATAAGAATAATATTAAATAATAAAAAGTTGTTAATTGAGCATAGTTCAGGGGTCGTAAATGAAAATTTGAATTCTAATTTTCCTATAAAAGGAACGATGAATTACGATGAAGGAGGAGAGATTTTTTTACGATCTTTTTTTTCTTTCTATCTTTTTCTTATTTTTCTATATCAAATATTAATATCTATATTTATAATTCTCTATCATAATGTTAATGTAATCAGATATAACAATAATCTTAATTTTAATTTTAAATTATGATAATAATAAGATTTATGATAGAGATCGTTTGAGTGTGTAAGTCGAAATTCTGTCCGTGTAACGCTACGCTATTTTTAATCACTGTAAGTTATGTTCAACCTTTTTAATTTAATGTCTCGTAGCTAAGTTATTATTATGCTTATTTAAAACGAAGTAATCATGATGTTGGGCTAATTACTAAAATTGGGTAATTGGGCTTTGTACCATAATTAAGGTTTGGGCAAAAGACCGACACTTGTGAAAATTGAACTATTGACTATTAATAGATGGGGGGTATTGTCTAATTGAGTGACAACTCATTGGAGTCTGTCGAACCTATCTTCAAATTAATTAACCTAATAATTAATAATGATTATGGTTGTCCTATTTAGTGACGTTCATATGGAATCTGTTATAATCATTTAATTAATCAATTGGGTTGGGTAATTGATTATTCATTCTGATCAAGTGGATGAATTAATATTCATAAACTAATTAAAACAGGGGTGGATTACATACAGTGATAACTGGTGTAATTGTTGACAGAAGTGATAACTGCGTCATAGTTTAAATCCTTAATTAGTTGGAATATTTGACTTCGGGTATAAGGGTAATTTGACGAGGATACTCGCACTTTATATTTATGACCGATGGACTATTATGGACAAAAACCAGATAGACGTATCAAATAAACCAGGACAAAGGACAATTAACCCATGGTAATAAATTAAAATCAACACGTCAAACATCATGATTACGGAAGTTTAAATAAGCATAATTCTTTTATTATATTTCTCATAGTATCTTTATTTACTGTCATTTTATTACTCGCAATTTTATTTACTGTCATTTTATTTATTGTCATTATTTTACGCACTTTAATTATCGTCATTTATCTTTACGCTTAAAATATAGAATCGACAAACCGGTCATTAAACGGTAAAACCCCCCTTTTATAATAAGATTACTACTTATATAATTATATATATTTTATATAAATATAGTTAAAAATATAGTAAGTATCACCAGCTCCCTGTGGAACGAACCGGACTTACTAAAAACTACACTACTCTATGATTAGGTACACTGCCTATAGTGTTGTAGCAAGGTTTAGGTATATCCCATCCGTAAATTAATAATACTTGTGTCATATTTTGTAGTATTTTGTATTAAAAATAATACTATTTCGTACCCTCACGCTACACCATCAAGTAATGATGTTCATAACATCATTCAATTCATACATATAAAGCTATCTTATTCGAAGGTTTAAACTTGTAATCACTAGAACATAGTTTAGTTAATTCTAAACTTGTTCGCAAACAAAAGTTAATCCTTCTAACTTGACTTTTAAAATCAACTAAACACATGTTCTATATCTATATTATATGCTAACTTAATGATTTAAAATCTGGAAACACGAAGAACACTGTAAAACCGGACATAAGCCGTCGTAGTAACCCCGCGGGCTGTTTTGGGTTAGTTAATTAAAAACTATGATAAACTTTGATTTAAAAGTTGTTCTTCCGAGAAAATGATTTTTCTTATGAACATGAAACTATATCCAAAAATCATGGTTAAACTCAAAGTGAAAGTATGTTTTCTAAAATGGTCATCTAGACGTCGTTCTTTCGACTGAAATGACTACCTTTACAAAAAAGACTTGTAACTTATATTTCCGACTATAAACCTATACTTTTTCTGTTTAGATTCATAAAATAGAGTTCAATATGAAACCATAGCAATTTGATTCACTCAAAACGGATTTAAAATGAAGAAGTTATGGGTAAAACAAGATTGGATAATTTTTCTTGTTGTACCAACGTGAAAATTGGTAACAAATCTATATTAATCATATCCTAGCTAACGTATATTGTATTATACATGTATTTTAATATATTATGTAATCTTGGGATACCATAGACACGTATGTAAATGTTTTGACATATCATATCGACCCATGTGTATATATTATTTGGAACAACCATAGACACTCTATATGCAGTAATGTGGGAGTTAGCTATACAGGGTTGAGGTTGATTCCAAAATATATATATAGTTTGAGTTGTGATCAATACTGAGATACGTATACACTGGGTCGTGGATTGATTCAAGATAATATTTATCGATTTATTTCTGTACATCTAACTGTGGACAACTAGTTGTAGGTTACTAACAAGGACAGCTGACTTAATAAACTTAAAACATCAAAATGTATTAAAAGTGTTGTAAATATATTTTGAATATACTTTGATATATATGTACATATTTGTTATAGGTTCGTGAATCGACCAGTGGCCAAGTCTTACTTCCCGACGAAGTAAAAATCTGTGAAAGTGAGTTATAGTCCCACTTTTAAAATCTAATATTTTTGGGATGAGAATACATGCAGGTTTTATAAATGATTTACAAAATAGACACAAGTACGTGAAACTACATTCTATAGTTGAATTATCGAAATCGAATATGCCCCTTTTTATTAAGTCTGGTAATCTAAGAATTAGGGAACAGACACCCTAATTGACGCGAATCCTAAAGATAGATCTATTGGGCCTAACAAACCCCATCCAAAGTACCGGATGCTTTAGTACTTTGAAATTTATATCATATCCGAAGGGTGTCCCGGAATGATGGGGATATTCTTATATATGCATCTTGTTAATGTCGGTTACCAGGTGTTCACCATATGAATGATTTTTATCTCTATGTATGGGATGTATATTGAAATATGAAATCTTGTGGTCTATTGTTACAATTTGATATATATAGGTTAATCCTATAACTCACCAACATTTTTGTTGACGTTTAAAGCATGTTTATTCTCAGGTGAATATTAAGAGCTTCCGCTGTTGCATACTAAAATAAGGACAAGATTTAGAGTCCATGTTTGTATGATATTATGTAAAAACTGCATTCAAGAAACATATGTCGATGTAATATATTTCTATTGTAAACCATTATGTAATGGTCGTGTGTAAACAGTATATTTTAGATTATCATTATTTGATAATCTACGTAATACTTTTGAAACCTTTATTGATAAAATAAAGGTTATGGTTGTTTTAAAAATGAATGCAGTCTTTGAAAAATGTCTCATATAGAGGTCAAAACCTCGCAACGAAATCAATTAATATGGAACGTTAATAATCAATATGAACGGGACATTTCAGTTGGTATCAGAGCATTGGTCTTAGAGAACTAGAAAATTTGTATTAGTGTGTCTTATCGAGTTTGTTAGGATGCATTAGGGAGTCTGGACTTCGACCGTGTTTTCTTTAAAAATGATTGCTTAACATTTTTGTTGGAAACTATATATTTTTAACATGTGAATATTATGTGATATATTAATCTCTTAACGTATTTGATATTATGTGATAGATGTCTACCTCTAGAACAAGTCCCATTGACTCACCTAATAATAATGAAGAGTCAAATGTAAATTGGAATGATTCGTGGACTGATTCACAAGTTCCCAAAGAGGAACCGGAAGAAGAGTCAGAACCGGAAGAAGAATCGGAACCGGAAGAAGAATCAGAACCGAAAGAAGAATCGGAACCGGAAGAAGAAATAGAACCAGTGGGGGAAATAATAAAACGGTTAAGTAGAAGAAAATCCTCAACCAACCGACCAAAGTTAATTGTGGTCAATGGTGTTTCCGCCAAGGAAGCAAAGTATTGGGAGGATTACCAATTCTCCGATGAATCGGATCCCGACAAGGATTCCGATGATGTTATAGAAATTACCCCAACACAATTTAATAAGGCAAAAGAGAACAATAAGGGAAAGGGCATAAAAATAGAGAAATTTGATTCCAAACACGATGAACTTTATATGTATCGTCAACACCCGTATTTCTTAAGTTGTGACAATAACCCGGGAACCTCTAAACCACCAGGTTTTTCTAAACCAATGTGGAAAATGATGGCTCGTATTAGGGGAACATCATATATCCCTAGAAACTTGGCAAAACGAACCAAAACCGAAGAAGAAGAAACGAGCGAGTCGGAATAAGATAGTTGTATTCGTGTGGTGTAATATATGTAATATAGTGTGCTTATGCTTTATGATATATGTAAAAATTGCTTGCATTAATAAGTATTTTTTTATGAATCTAACTCTTGTCTATTTTACAGTATAAAACACAAAATGGATAGACAATCTAATATTTTAAGAGACCTACCCGGAGACATGATTGATGAAATCTTGTCTAGAGTCGGTCAGAATTCCTCGGCACAACTATTTAAGGCGAGATCAGTTTGTAAGACATTCGAAGAATGTTCCAAGAATGCCTTGATTTATAAAAGGCTTTCATTCAAAAGATGGGGGATATCACATTAGGAAATCCATAAGTTACGATGTGTTTACTTTGACGCATATATTGCGGAGAACCCAAATGCTATTTTACGCAACGGGTTAAGAAATTATTTTGACTCAATATATCCGAATATAGGACTTCGTGATTTAGAAAAAGCGGCTAACATGCAACATAAAGAAGCATGTTATGCTTACGGGTTAGTAATGTTCGCTTCTCACCAAAGTGAGAACAAGAACATCGGGCTACAACAATTAAACAAAACGTTCCCACAAGTGACGGAGTCGGTAATTGGGGTAAGAAATGAGGTTTTTAGGTTATTACGAGACTGTTGGTCATTACGTAACCTTCATCCTTTTGACGACTTTATAACACATTATCTTACTATCGGTCACAACGGTTATGTTCCACAAAACCAAGGATGGGAAGTGGTATTAGTAAAACCAGAATGCATGACTTGTTTATGGACGTATGAATTACATGTCTTTATTGCCTTTGCTGAACGCCTTATTTATTAACTAGAATTATCTTCGCAACTACTTTGTATCAAAGTTTTATGTGCTATATTTCATGCTATATGTAAAAAAAAAAAAAAAAAAAAAAAGCGGTATTGTAAGTTTGCAAGTTATTGTATAAAGGTTTGAATATGATATTTTTTTTTTGTGATTAGTTTTTCATATAGAATTGTAGTAGTTGAAATGGTATGTTAGCTACTAAGTATGAACTTAACGGGTAGGTACTACCCGAATTAAAGAGTATAAAACGCTAATATGAAGAAAGAGCTTTTATAAATAAGTTCATATTACGCTACGAAATACTATTGACTACTCTTGATATTCTATATGATTAACTCGTTTCATTTGACTATTTTGAAGGAAATGGCACCGACTACTCGACACACCTTGAATATGAGCGAAGAGGAATTTCGTGCCTTTCTTGCTTCAAACATAGCCGCAGTACAGGCTGCGCTACATACCAACAATAACTCCAAATCTAGCAATGCAGCTAACGGCACAAGAAATCGTGTAGGATGCACCTACAAAGAATTCACTGCCTGCAAACCTTTGGAATTTGATGGAACCGAAGGACCGATCGGATTGAAACGGTGGACCGAGAAGGTCGAATCGGTGTTTGCCATAAGTAAGTGTACTGAAGAGGACAAAGTGAAGTACGCTACGCATACCTTCACAGGTACTGCGTTAACATGGTGGAATACCTATCTTGAGCAAGTGGGACAAGATGATGCTTTCGCACTACCGTGGTCAGCATTCAAGCACTTGATGAATGAGAAGTACCATCCCAGAACCGAGGTCAATAAGCTCAAGACAGAAATTAGAGGGTTGCGAACCTAAGGATTTGATATTACCACGTACGAAAGACGATTCACAGAATTGTGCCTATTGTGTCCGAGAGCGTTCGAAGATGAGGAAGAGAAGATCGACGCGTTTGTGAAAGGATTACCGGAAAGAATCCAAGAAGATATAAGTTCACACGAACCCGCCTCCATACAACAGGCATGTAGAATGGCTCACAAACTAGTGAACCAGATTGAGGAAAGAATTAAAGAACAGGCGGCTGAAGAGGCCAATGTGAAGCAAGTCAAAAGAAAGTGGGAGGAAAACGGTGATAAGAATCACCAATACAACAACAACAGCAATTACAACAATAATCGCAACAACTATCACAACAATCGCAACATCAATCGCAACTACAACAAACGGCCCAATAACAACAACAACAACAACAGCAACTACAACAATCATCCCAACAACAATAACAACCGCAACAACAACAACAATCAGAAGCAGCTATGCCAAAGGTGTGAAAAGTATCACTCGGGGTTCTGCACCAAATTTTGCAACAAGTGTAAAAGAAATGGTCATAGCGCGGCAAAGTGTGAGGTCTACGGACCAGGGGTTAACAGAACGAACGGAACAAATGGTGTCGGAATGATTAATGGCGGAGCAAGTAGTGTCAGAGCAAGTTATGCCAATGTAGTTTGTTATAAATGTGGAAAACCGGGCCACATTATTAGAAATTGCCCAAACCAGGAGAACACGAATGGACAAGCTGTGGAAGAGTTTTCAATATTAATGCAACAGAGGCACAGGAAGACCCGGAGCTTGTTACGGGTACGTTTCTTATTGACAATAAATCTGCTTGCGTTTTATTTGATTCGGGTGCGGATAGAAGCTATATGAGTAGAGATTTTTGTGCTAAATTAAGTTGTCCATTGACGCCATTCGATAGTAAATTTTTACTCAAATTAGTAAACGGTAAATTAATTTCAGCAGATTATATATGCCGGAATCGAGAAATTAAACTGGGTAGCGAAATATTTAAGATTAATTTGATACCCGTAGAGTTAGGGAGTTTTGATGTAATAGTTGGCATGGACTGGCTGAAAAAGGTGAAAGCAGAGATCGTATGTTATAAAAATGCAATTCGCATTGTACGAGAAGAAGGAGAACCCTTAATGGTGTACGGAGAAAAGGGAAACACGAAGCTACATCTTATTAGTAATTTGAAGTCACAAAAACTAATAAGAAAAGGTTGCTATGCTGTTTTAGCACACGTCGAGAAAGTACAAACTGAAGAAACGAGCATCAATGATGTTCCCGTCGCAAAAGAATTTCCCGATGTATTTTCGAAAGAATTACCGGGACTACCTCCACATCGATCTGTTGAATTTCAAATAGATCTTGTATCAGGAGCTGCACCAATAGCTCGTGCTCCTTATAGACTCGCACCCAGCGAGATGAAAGAACTGCAAAGCCAACTGCAAGAATTATTAGAACGTGATTTCATTCGACCAAGCACATCACCATGGGGAGCTCCTGTTTTGTTTGTCAAGAAGAAGGATGGTACATTTAGGTTGTGTATTGACTACACAGAGTTGAACAAACTTACCATCAAAAACCGTTATCCACTGCCGAGAATTGACGACTTATTAGATCAACTACAAGGCTCGTCGGTTTATTCGAAGATCGATTTACGTTCTGGATATCATCAAATGCGAGTAGAGGATGATGATATTCCAAAAACTGCTTTTAGGGCGCTTTATGGTCATTACGAGTTTATGGTTATGCCATTTGGATTGACTAACGCACTAGCTGTGTTCATGGACCTTATGAACTGAGTGTGTGGGCCATATCTTGACAAGTTTGTCATTGTTTTCATCGATGACATACTTATTTACTCAAAGAATGATCAAGAGCATGAAGAACATTTGAGAAAAGTGTTAGAAGTATTGAGGAAAGAAAAACTGTACGTTAAGTTTTCAAAGTGTGCATTTTGGTTGGAAGAAGTTCAATTCCTCGGTCACATAGTGAACAAAGAAGGTACTCAGGTGGACCCGGCAAAGATCGAAACCGTTGAAAAGTGGGAAACCCCAAATACTCCGAAGCATATACGTCAATTTTTAGGATTAGCTGGTTATTACAGAAGATTCATCTAAGATTTCTCCAAAATAGCAAAACCCTTGACTGAATTAACGCATAAAGGGAAGAAATTTGAATGGACAGATGAACAAGAGAAGGCGTTTCAATTATTGAAGAAAAAGCTAACTACGGCACCTATATTGTCATTGCCTGAAGGGAATGATGATTTTGTGATTTATTGTGACGCATCAAAGCAAGGTCTCGGTTGTGTATTAATACAACGGACGAAGGTGATTGCTTATGCGTCTAGACAATTGAAGATTCACGATCAAAATTATACGACGCATGATTTGGAATTAGGCGCGGTTGTTTTTGCATTAAAGACTTGGAGGCACTACTTATATGGGGTCAAAAGTATTATATATACCGACCACAAAAGTCTTCAACACATATTTAATCAGAAACAACTGAATATGAGGCAGCGTAGGTGGATTGAATTGTTGAATGATTACGACTTTGAAATTCGTTACCACCCGGGGAAGGCAAATATGGTAGCCGACGCCTTGAGCAGAAAGGACAGAGAACCCATTCGAGTAATATCTATGAATATAATGATTCACACTAACCTTACTACTCAAATAAAGAGGCGCAACAAGGAGTTTTAAAAGAGGGAAATTCAAAGGATGAAATACCCAAAGGATCGGAGAAGCATCTTAATATTCGGGAAGACGGAACCCGGTATAGGGCTGAAAGAATTTGGGTACCAAAATTTGGAGATATGAGAGAAATGGTACTTAGAGAAGCTCATAAAACCAGATACTCAATACATCCTGGAACGGGGAAGATGTACAAGGATCTTAAGAAACATTTTTGGTGGCCAGGTATGAAAGCCGATATTGCTAAATATGTAGGAGAATGTTTGACGTGTTCTAAGGTCAAAGCTGAACATCAGAAACCATCAGGTCTACTACAACAACCCGAAATCCCGGAATGGAAATGGGAAAACATTACCATGGATTTCATCACTAAATTGCCAAGGACTGCAAGTGGTTTTGATACTATTTGGGTAATAGTTGATCGTCTCACCAAATCAGGACACTTCCTACCAATAAGAGAAGATGACAAGATGGAGAAGTTAGCACGACTGTATTTGAAGGAAGTCGTCTCCAGACATGGAATACCAATCTCTATTATCTCTGATAGGGATGGCAGATTTATTTCAAGATTCTGACAGACCTTACAGCAAGCATTAGGAACTCGTTTAGACAGGAGTACTGCCTATCATCCACAAACTGATGGGCATTGCAAAAGGAAAATACAAACGCTTGAAGACATGCTACGAGCATGTGTTATTTATTTCAGAAACGGTTGGGATCGACATCTACCGTTAGCAGAATTTTCCTACAACAACAGCTATCATTCAAGCATTGAGATGGCACCATTTAAAGCACTTTATAGTAGAAAGTGCAGGTCTCCGATTTGTTGGAGTGAAGTGGGGGATAGACAGATTACGGGTCCGGAGATAATACAAGAAACTACCGAGAAGATCATCCAAATTCAACAACGGTTGAAAACCGCCCAAAGTCGATAAAAGAGCTACGCCGACATTAAAAGAAAAGATATAGAATTTGAAATTGGAGAGATGGTCATGCTTAAGGTTGCACCTTGGAAAGGTGTTGTTCGATTTGGTAAATGGGGGAAATTAAATCCAAGGTATATTGGACCATTCAAGATTATTGATCGTGTCGGACCAGTAGCTTACCGACTTGAGTTACCTCAACAACTTGCGAATGTACATAACACTATCCACGTCTTGAATTTGAAGAAATGTTTTGCTAAAGAAGATCTCACTATTCCGTTGGACGAAATCCAAATCAATGAAAAACTTCAATTCATTGAAGAACCCGTCGAAATAATAGATCGTGAGGTTAAGAGACTTAAACAAAACAAGATACCGATTGTTAAGGTTCGATGGAATGCTCGTAGAGGACCCGAGTTCACCTGGGAATGAGAAGATTAGATGAAGAAGAAATACCCGCATTTATTTCCAGAAGATACGTCAACACCTCCAACTGCTTAAAATTTCGGGACGAAATTTATTTAACGGGTAGGTACTGTAGTAACCCGAAATTTTCCATGTTTATATATATATTAAATGAAATTGTTATTTACATGATTAAGTATTTCCAACATGTTAAGCAATCAAACTTGTTAAGACTTGATTAATTGAAATAGGTTTCATATAGACAATTGACCACCCAAGTTGACCGGCGATTCACGAACGTTAAAACTTGTAAAAACTATATGATGATATATATATATATATATATATATATATATATATATATATATATATATATATATATATATATATATATATATATATATATATATATATATATATATATATATATATATATATATATATATATATATAGTTAACATGATATTATGATAAGTAAACATATCATTAAGTATATTAACAATGAACTACATATGTAAAAACATGACTACTAACTTAATGATTTTGAAACGAGTCATATATGTAACGATTATCGTTGTAACGACATTTAATGTATATATATCATATTGAGATATATTAATACATCATGATATCATGATAATGTAATAATTTAACATCTCATTTGATTTAATAAACAATGGGTTAACAACATTTAACAAGATCGTTAAGCTAAAGGTTTCAAAACAACACTTACATGTAACGACTAACGATGACTTAACGACTCAGTTAAAATGTATATACATGTAGTGTTTTAATATGTATTCATAAACTTTTGAAAGACTTCAAGACACTTATCAAAATACTTCTACTTAACAAAAATGCTTACAATTACATCCTCGTTCAGTTTCATCAACAATTCTACTCGTATGCACCCGTATTCGTACTCGTACAATACACAGCTTTTAGATGTATCTACTATTGATATATACACTCCAATGATTAGCTCTTAACAGCCCATTTGAGTCACCTAACACATGTGGGAACCATCATTTGGCAACTAGCATGAAATATCTCATAAAATTACAAAAATATAAGTAATCATTCATGACTTATTTACATGTAAACAAAATTACACATCCTTTATATCTAATCCATATACCAACGACCAAAAACACCTACAAACACTTTCATTCTTCAATTTTCTTCATCTAATTAATCTCTCTCAAGTTCTATCTTAAAGTTCTAAGTGTTCTTCATAAATTCTACAAGTTCTAGTTTCATAAAATCAAGAATACTTCCAAGTTTGCTAGCTTACTTCCAATCTTGTAGAGTGATCATCCAACCTCAAGAAATATTTATTATTTATAGAAAGATATCTTTCTAGTACAAGGTAATACTCATATTCAAACTTTGATTCAATTTCTATAACTATAACAATCTTATTTCGAGTGAAAATTTTACTTGAACTTGTTTTCGTGTCATGATTCTGCTTCAAGAACTTTCAAGCCATCCAAGGATCCTTTGAAGCTAGATCCATTTTTCTCATTTCCAGTAGCTTTATCCAGAAAACTTGAGGTAGTAATGATGTTCATAACAACATTCGATTCATACATATAAAGCTATCTTATTCGAAGGTTTAAACTTGTAATCACTAGAACATAGTTTAGTTAATTCTAAACTTGTTCGCAAACAAAAGTTAATCCTTCTAACTTGACTTTTAAAATCAACTAAACACATGTTCTATATCTATATGATATTCTAACTTAATGATTTAAAACCTGGAGACACGAAGAACACTGTAAAACCGGACATACACCGTCGTAGTAACACCGCGGGCTGTTTTGGGTTAGTTAATTAAAAACTATGATAAACTTTGATTTAAAAGTTGTTCTTCTGAGAAAATGATTTTTCTTATGAACATGAAACTATATCCAAAAATCATGGTTAAACTCAAAATGGAAGTATGTTTTCTAAAATGGTCATCTAGACGTCGTTTTTTCGACTGAAATGACTACCTTTACAAAAAAAACTTGTAACTTATATTTCCGACTATAAACCTATACTTTTTCTGTTTAGATTCATAAAATATATTTCAATATGAAACCATAGCAATTTTATTCACTCAAAACGGATTTAAAATGAAGAAGTTATGGGTAAAACAAGATTGGATAATTTTTCTTGTTGTAGCAACGTGAAAATTGGTAACAAATCTATATTAATCATATCCTAGCTAACTTATATTATATTATACATGTATTCTAATATATTATGTAATCTTGGGATACCATAGACACGTATGCAAATGTTTTGACATATCATATCGACCCATGTGTATATATTATTTGGAACAACCATAGACACTCTATATGCAGTAATGTGGGAGTTAGCTATACAGGGTTGAGGTTGATTCTAAAAATATATATACTTTGAGTTGTGATCTAGCCTGAGACGTGTATACACTGGGTCGTGGATTGATTTAAGATAATATATATCAATTTTTTTTGTACATCTAACGTTGGACAACTAGTTGTAGGTTACTAACGAGGACAGCTGACTTTATAAACTTAAAACATCAAAATGTATTAAAAGTGTTGTAAATATATTTTGAATATACTTTGATATATATGTACATATTTGTTATAGGTTCGTGAATCGACCAGTGGCCAAGTCTTACTTCCCGACGAAGTAAAAATCTGTGAAAGTGAGTTATAGTCCCACTTTTAAAATCTAATATTTTTGGGATGAGAATACATGTAGGTTTTATAAATGATTTACAAAATAGACACAAGTACGTGAAACTACATTCTATGGTTGAATTATCGAAATCGAATATGCCCCTTTTTATTAAGTCTGGTAATCTAAGAATTAGGGAACAGACACCCTAATTGACGCGAATCCTAAAGATAGATCTATTGGGACTAACAGACCCCATCCAAAGTAACGGATGCTTTAGTACTTCGAAATTTATATCATATCCGAAGGGTGTCCCGGAATGATGGGGATATTCTTATATATGCATCTTGTTAATGTCGGTTACCAGGTGTTCACCATATGAATGATTTTTATCTCTATGTATGGGATGTATATTGAAATATGAAATCTTGTGGTCTATTGTTACGATTTGATATATATAGGTTAAACCTATAACTCACCAACATTTTTGTTGACGTTTAAAGCATGTTTATTCTCAGGTGAATATTAAGAGCTTCCGCTGTTGCATACTAAAATAAGGACAAGATTTGGAGTCCATGTTTGTATGATATTATGTAAAAACTGCATTCAAGAAACATATGTCGATGTAATATATTTCTATTGTAAACCATTATGTAATGTAATGGTCGTGTGTAAATAGTATATTTTAGATTATCATTATTTGATAATCTACGTAATGCTTTTGAAAGCTTTATTGATAAAATACAGGTTATGGTTGTTTTAAAAATGAATGCAGTCTTTGAAAAACGTCTCATATAGAGGTCAAAACCTCGCAACGAAATCAATTAATATGGAACGTTTATAATCAATATGAACGGGACATTTCAGTTGGTATCAGAGCGTTGGTCTTAGAGAACCAGAAAATTTACATTAGTGTGTCTTATCGAGTTTGTTAGGATGCATTAGTGAGTCTGGACTTCGACCGTGTTTTCTTTAAAAATGATTGCTTAACATTTTTATTGGAAACTATATATTTTTAACATGTGAATATTATGTGATATATTAATCTCTTAACGTGTTTGATAATATGTGATAGATGTCTACCTCTAGAACAAGTCCCATTGACTCACCTAATAATAATGAAGAGTCAAATGTAAATTGAAATGATTCGTGGACTGATTCACAAGTTCTCGAAGAGGAACCAGAAGAAGAGTCGGAACCGGAAGAAGAATCGGAACCGGAAGAAGAAATAGAACCAGTGGGGGAAATAATAAAACAGTTAAGTAGAAGAAAATCCTCAACCAACCGACCAAAGTTAATTGTGGTCAATGGTGTTTCCGCCAAGGAAGAAAAGTATTGGGAGGATTACCAATTCTCCGATGAATCGGATCCCTACAAGGATTCCGATGATGTTATAGAAATTACCCCAACACAATTTAATAAGGCAAAAGAGAACAATAAGGGAAAGGGCATAAAAATAGAGAAATTTGATTCCTAACACGATGAACTTTATATGTATCGTCAAGACCCGTATTTCTTAAGTTGTGACAATAACCCGGGAACCTCTAAACCACCAGGTTTTTCTAAACCAATGTGGAAAACGACGGCTCGTATTAGGGGAACATCATATATCCCTAGAAACTTGGAAAAATAAACCAAAACCGAAGAAGAAGAAACGAGCGAGTCAGAATAAGATAGTTGTATTCGTGTGGTGTAATATATGTAATATAGTGTGCTTATGCTTTATGATATATGTAAAAATTGCTTGTATTAATAAGTATTTTTTTATGAATCTAACTCTTATCTATTTTACAGTATAAAAACACAAAATGGATAGACAACCCAATATTTTAAGAGACCTACCCGGAGACATGATTGATGAAATCTTGTCTAGAGTCGGTTAGAATTCCTCGGCACAACTATTTAAGGCAAGATCAGTTTGTAAGACATTCGAAGAACGTTCCAAGAATGCCTTGATTTATAAAAGGACTTCGTTCAAAAGATGGGGGGATATCACATTGGGAAATCCATAAGTTACGATGTGTTTACTTTGACGCATATATTGCGGGGAACCCAAATGCTATTTTACGCAACGGGTTAAGAAATTATTTTGACTCAATATATCCAAATATATGACTTCGTGATTTAGAAAAAGCGGCTAACATGCAACATAAAGAAGCATGTTATGCTTACGGGTTAGTAATGTTTTCTTCTCACCAAAGTGAGAACAAGAACATCGGGCTACAACTATTAAACAAAACGTTCCCACAAGTGACGGAGTCGGTAATTGGGGTAAGAAATGAGGTTTTTAGGTTATTATGAGACTGTTGGTCATTACGTAACCTTCATCCTTTTGACGACGTTACAACACATTGTCTTACTATCGGTCACAACGGTTATGTTCCACAAAACCAAGGATGGGAAGTGGTATTAGTAAAACCAGAATGCATGACTTGTTTCTGGACGTATGAATTACGTGTCTTTATTGCCTTTGTTGAGCGCCTTATTTATTAACTAGAATTATCTTCGCAACTACTTTGTATCAAAGTTTTATGTGCTATATTTCATGCTATATGTATAAAAAAAAGCGGTATTGTAAGTTTGCAAGTTATTGTATAAAGGTTTGAATATGATATTTTTTTTTTGTGATTAGTTTTTCATATAGGATTGTAGTAGTTGAAATGGTATGTTAGCTACTAAGTATGAACTTAACGGGTAGGTACTACCCGAATTAAAGAGTATAAAACGCTAATATGAAGAAAGAGCTTTTATAAATAAGTTCATATTACGCTACGAAATACTATTGACTACTCTTGATATTCTATATGATTAACTCGTTTCATTTGACTATTTTGAAGGAAATGGCACCGACTACTCGACACACCTTGAATATGAGCGAAGAGGAATTTCGTGCCTTTCTTGCTTTAAACATAGCCGCAGTACAGGCTGCGCTACATACCAACAATAACTCCGAATCTAGCAATGCAGCTAACGGCGCAAGAAATCGTGTAGGATGCACCTACAAAGAATTCACTGCCTGTAAACCTTTGGAATTTGATGGAACTGAAGGACCGATCGGATTGAAACGGTGGACCGAGAAGGTAGAATCGGTGTTTGCCATAAGTAAGTGTACTGAAGAGGACAAAGTGAAGTACGCTATGCATACCTTCACAGGTACTGCATTAACATGGTGGAATACCTATCTAGAGCAAGTGGGACAAGATGATGCTTACGCACTACCGTGGTCAGCATTCAAGCACTTGATGAACGAGAAGTACCGCCCCAGAACTGAGGTCAATAAGCTCAAGACAGAACTTAGAGGGTTACGAACCCAAGGATTTGATATTACCACGTACGAAAGACTATTCACAGAATTGTGCCTATTGTGTCCGAGAGCATTCGAAGATGAGGAAGAGAAGATCGACGCGTTTGTGAAAGGATTATCGGAAAGAATCCAAGAAGATATAAGTTCACACGAGCCCGCCTCCATACAACAGGCATGTAGAATGGCTCACAAACTATTGAACCAGATTAAGGAAAGAATTAAAGAACAGGCGGCTGAAGAGGCCAATGTGAAGCAAGTCAAAAGAAAGTGGAGGAAAACGGTGATAAGAATCACCAATACAAAAACAACAGCAATTACAACAATAATCGCAACAACTATCCCAACAATCGCAACATCAATCGCAACTACAACAAATGGCCCAACAACAACAACAACAACAACAACAACAACAACAACAACAACAACAACAACAACAACAACAGCAACTACAACAATCATCCCAACAACAATAACAACCGCAACAACAACAACAATCAGAAGCAGCTATGCCAAAGGTGTGAAAAGTATCACTCGGGGTTCTGCACCAAATTTTGCAACAAGTGTAAAATAAATGGTCATAGCGCGGCAAAGTGTGAGGTCTACGGACCAGGGGTTAACAGAACGAAAGGAACAAATGGTGTCGGAATGATTAATGGCGGAGCAAGTAGTGTCGGAGCAAGTTATGCCAATGTAGTTTGTTATAAATGTGGAAAACTGGGCCACATTATTAGAAATTGCCCAAACCAGGAGAACACGAATGGACAAGTCCATGGAAGAGTTTTCAATATTAATGCAGCAGAGGCACAGGAAGACCCGGAGCTTGTTACGGGTATGTTTCTTATTGACAATAAATCTGCTTATGTTTTATTTGATTCGGGTGCGGATAGAAGCTATATGAGTAGAGATTTTTGTGCTAAATTAAGTTGTCCATTGACGCCATTGGATAGTAAATTTTTACTCGAATTAGCAAACGGTAAATTAATTTCAGCAGATTATATATGCCAGAATCGAGAAATTAAACTGGGTAGCGAAATATTTAAGATTGATTTGATACCCGTAGAGTTAGGGAGTTTTGATGTAATAGTTGGCATGGACTGGCTGAAGAAGGTGAAAGCAGAGATCGTATGTTATAAAAATGCAATTCGCATTGTACGAGAAGAAGGAGAACCCTTAATGGTGTACGGAGAAAAGGGAAACACGAAGCTACATCTTATTAGTAATTTGAAGTCACAAAAACTAATAAGAAAAGGTTGTTATGCTGTTTTAGCACACGTCGAGAAAGTACAAACTGAAGAAACGAGCATCAATGATGTTCCCGTCGCAAAAGAATTTCCCGATGTATTTTCGAAAGAATTACCGGGACTACCTCCACATCGATCTGTTGAATTTCAAATAGATCTTGTATCAGGAGCTGCACCAATAGCTCGTGCTCCTTATAGACTCGCACCCAGCGAGATGAAAGAACTGCAAAGCCAACTGCAAAAACTATTAGAACGTGGTTTCATTCGACCAAGCACATCACCATGGGGAGCTCCTGTTTTGTTTGTCAAGAAGAAGGATGGTACATTTAGGTTGTGTATTGACTACAGAGAGTTGAACAAACTTACCATCAAAAACCGTTATCCACAGCCGAGAATTGACGACTTATTTGATCAACTACAAGGCTCGTCGGTTTATTTGAAGATCGATTTACGTTCTGGATATCATCAAATGCGAGTAAAGGAGGATGATATTCCAAAAACTGCTTTTAGGACGCGTTATGGTCATTACGAGTTTATGGTTATGCCGTTTGGATTAACTAACGCACCAGCTGTGTTCATGGACCTTATGAATCGAGTGTGTGGGCCATATCTTGACAAGTATGTCATTATTTTCATCAATGACATACTTATTTACTCAAAGAATGATCAAGAGCACGAAGAACATTTGAGAAAAGTGCTAGAAGTATTGAGGAAAGAAAAACTGTACGCTAAGTTTTCAAAGTGTGCATTTTGGTTGGAAGAAGTTCAAATTCTCGGTCAAATAGTGAACAAAGAAGGTATTCAGGTGGACCCGGCAAAGATCAAAACCGTTGAAAAGTGGGAAACCCCAAAAACTCCGAAGCATATACGTCAATTTTTAGGATTAGCTGGTTATTACAGAAGATTCATCCAAGATTTCTCCAAAATAGCAAAACCTTTGACTGCATTAACGTATAAAGGGAAGAAATTTGAATGGAAGGATGAACAAGAGAAGGCGTTTCAATTATTGAAGAAAAAGCTAACTACGGCACCTATATTTTCATTGCCTGAAAGGAATGATGATTTTGTGATTTATTATGACGCATCAAAGCAAGGTCTCGGTTGTGTATTAATGCAACGGACGAAGATGATTGCTTATGCGTCTAGACAATTGAAGATTCACGAGCAAAATTATACGACGCATGATTTGAAATTAGGCGCGGTTGTTTTTGCATTAAAGACTTGGAGGCACTACTTATATGTGGTCAAAAGTATTATATATACCGACCACAAAAGTCTTCAACACATATTTAATCAGAAACAACTGAATATGAGGAAGCGTAGGTGGATTGAATTGTTGAATGATTACGACTTTGAGATTCGTTACCACCCGGGAAAGGCAAATGTAACGACCCTAGAATTTCCAACATTTATTTATTAATAATTACTATTATTAATACGTATGATTAAACGAATGTATGTTATTACATTTACATGTTGCCTTGATTGCCCGTACTTGACTTTTTATGGCCCGGAACGTCTCTGCGACACACGAAACTTCACGAATAATATTTTTAAATATTATTTGCATTCATGATTAAGTTTTATTAATCATTTTAATTAACTAAAGCTATTAGTTAGTTACTTGGGCTTAAGTTGGACTTTTATTGGATTACTTGCTAACTACTTGCAAACTTGGGCCTTTTAGTGTTAATGGACTTGTGTAAGCCCACCCTACTTATACTTATGAATTAATTAGCCCACTCTTGCAACATGTAAGTATCATTTAAACATGAACTAGTTAGTTAACTTAGAATTGGAATCTAGTTAACTTGTCATCCCCATGAACTACCACTTATTATCCAATTTTTGTAAGCTTTTCATGCAAGTATTTTGTGGACAATGGACTCCCCCTTGACCCCCATTTTGGCCGTCCAAATTGAGTAGTAAAAGAGAGGTTTTGGTTTCATTTTCATTACTTACACTCACTTGATTTTGCTCTCATTCTCTCAAACTTTCTTCTCTTCTTTCTCTCATACTTGTAATTGTTTGAAACAACTTCTTTCTTTCTTTCTTTTTTTAAAAAAAACGTTGCCTTTGCCCTCTAAATCATCATCATTAAGCTTTGTTTCTTTTAATCTTTTGATACTTGTGTTTGATTACTTGTTGTTGTTAATTTGTTACAAGTAATTGTTAGTTAATCTTACTTAGTTCCAAGAATCAAACTTTCTAGTTTTGATTCTTCATAACATCTTGTATTTATCAAGAACACAAGAACTAAACTTACTAGTTTATGTTCTACTTATTTTGTTTCAAAAAAAAATTTAAAGTTCATAGTTGTATAAACTCATTACTTGTAGTTCTTGAAGTTACTTCACTTAAAGATCAACTTTGGTTGAATCTTTAAAAGTATGAGCAACTATGAATCATTTTCTTGTTTACTTAAGTTACTACTTCATTTATGCACTTTATTTACATGTTGTTAGTTTATTTGGTCAAGTACTACAAGTTAGACTTGATCTCATAATTTTCTTGAACTTAAAAGTTAACTTATAAGTTTCAAGAACATAGAAGTGTAACTTACTAGTTACAACTTCAAATACCTTTGAAAGATCCAAGTTATCTAGCTTATGGTCTTCTTAATTTGTCATAAACAAAAGCTATAAAGTTTACATACACTTTACTAGTTGATAATTTAAGTTTATAACTTGTTTTTACTTCTAAAGTTCATGTAAGTGTTGAAACTAAGACTTTGATGTAACTTTGGTTCATCAAAACACTTACAACACTTAAATGAGTTGATCTTCATGTCTTAGACTTGCACTTGAGTTATGATGGACAAACCTTGGTCAAGATGATGTTAACACATCAACGAGTTGTACACTTGAAGCTATACGCATCAAGGATGAGAACCATGATGAGCATCAAGCACCAAGACACCGGAACTCACCTAAAACCCACTGTTTCTGTCCAAAAGTTTCTGTTCAGCTGTTTCTGGAACATACCCGTGGGTCTGGGCTGACCTAACCTTGATTTTTGGATAGAACTTTCCGAGTAGATAATTTTTCGTTTAGGACTCGTCTTCATCCGAGTTACGGTTTAGGATTTATGGCCCTCCGATCGTCACTATGTCCATTTAACGTTGTGCAGAAATTTCAGACCTACTCGCACTTATACCGTTGCCACGGTCAAACGAAGACGAGTTAGCTTCTGTAATTTTAACCACACTTAAACGACTCATATACGGAGCCATAGACACTGGCCTCACCTCTGTTCGGTTTGTGTAGAGGCCGTGGTGACTGATCCAAGTCAGCCTTTGTTTTAAAATACTTTCATAAACGAACCTTACTTGTTACCTTTTGTTTAATGATGATTGATGATGACCCTTATGACCTTAATTACATACTTATAAACCTTTTGAGACGACTTACTGACTTAGTACTATTTGACTTAGGTTGAGGACATTTGGACCGTTACTTGCACACCATTTTCCCGACTACTACTTTACCGCTACTACTATCATTGTGAGTTATAGCATTCCCTTTTTACTTTAACTTATTTTGGGAACTGAGAATGCATGCGGATTTTATGTTTTACATACTAGGCACGAGTACTTAAACTTTATATATGTGTGGGTTATAAAATGGCAGAAACATTCCCTTTAGCTCGGTAACGTTTAATCATTGGTTTATGAACCGGTGAACGCGAATCTTAGATATGGATCCATAGGGTTTGACATCCCCACTCGGGCTAGTAGCGCTAGCAGTCAACGAGTGTTTAATACTTCGTAAACATACGCACTCGCCAAGTGTACTTTCAGTGGGTAATTTAAACGTTAAGTTAGTTACCAAGTGCCCACGATTAACATATACTTTATCATACTGTTTTGAAATGCTCTTTGTAGCACTGAAATCTCGTGGCCTACCTTACATACTGTTATACTTAAACTATAGCTCACCAACCTCTGTGTTGACGTTTTTAAGCATGTATTTCTCAGGTGCTTGAGGTTGCTTCCGCTGTCTTACTTGTCGTGCTGTAGAACCCGCTGTTTAGAGTTGTTATCGCATGACTACTTATCTTGCATTCAAACTTATTTACTTTTGAAACTATGTTATGTAACGACCTTTGGGGTCACGTACACTTATTTATTGCTTCTACTTAGCGAAGCATGTTTTTGAAATGTAAAACAATTGATGTCGGTTATGACATCACCTTTTTATCATGAATGCAACTTCTTTTATTACAGCATATAGTACTTAACCTTGTAATGATCCGGTTGTTGATAATTCGTACACGATGGTTTTGTACGGGGCATCACATTTGGTATCAGAGCGTTGGTTGTAGGGAATTAGGATGCATTAGTGAGTCCAAGACCGACCCGAGTAGGATTCACTAATAGGACTAATCTACAACTTGCTAGTTTACTTGTTTCCGCTGTGTTTACTGCATGCTGCTGCTTACTTTTACTGCTATATGCAGTATGCTACTTTATGATATCACTACTGCATGATGCTACTTGCTTCCGATTGCATGCTACTTTCATACGATTTGCCGATATTGCCATGCTACTTACTGTTATACATGATTTAAACTGTTGGCCTATTATTTGCGTGCTTACTGACAGGGAAATTTTACTTTTCCTTGTTCAGATGTCGGACGTTCCACCTGTTGACATTCCAGGCAGTACAGGCTCAGACCCCGTTGTTCCACCTACTGCTGCACCTGCTGCTGCTGCTGCCGATATTCTGACCCCGACACCCACTGGCGATCCCGGCGCTTCTACTTCTGGAGCTAGCTCTAGCACACCTGCCCCAGCATCTGCTTCCAGACCCCCGAGGCAACTGGCTCGCATTGGTGGTATGGAGATCCCCGCGGAGTTCGGGGAAGGTCCCTTCCGTAATCACTGGCGCACACCTTGCCGACGCACTCCCGACGGGCGCCTAGCCGTGATTACGCCAGGCCGACACCGACAGATGTTGGCCGCTTTCGGACATTTCGGATTACCACCTCCGCCACCCGCGTCACCACCACATGATTCAGACGACGGGTCTTCCACCGATGCTCCTTCAGACGACACCTCATCTGACGACTCCAGCGATGATGAGGATCCTGCCGATAGACCTATTCAGGCACCCTCCACCCCGCCGAAGAAGCGGTACCATTTCGATGGCATCGTCATTCCAGGGGTGAATGGAGGTCGTGCTTTTACTGATGCTTTTGGCCATCGACGTAGGGTTACTGCTCGTAAACGAGTTGTGCCATACCCTGCCGACCCACAGATACGTAAGGTTCCCCGTTACGTATTGACTATTCCTGGAACCGTACCACCTAGATTCAGATATGCACCACTTACATCTAGGGACGTACCGTCTACATCCGGAGCCGGACCATCTACATCAGCACCACCGGCACCACCCGCACCACCCGCCCCACCTGCACCGCCTGCCCCACCAGCTCCCTCTAACGAGGAACTGATGAGGGAGATTGAGACTCTCCGAGCTCGAGTCATTGAGCTCGAGGATCAGTTGGCTCGAGGAGCAGTTCACCCGCCTTCACCGTAGGACCTTGTATTTAGATTTCATGATGTAATCTAGACATAGTTTCATGTATTTCATATGTATTGTACGAACTTATTCAGATGTATGAAACTTATTATTATTAATGAATGGAACTTTGCGTTATTTAATTCTTGCACGATGTTCTATTTACATTGCTGTACGATGATTCTGTGGTATTGTTACCTAGATGCATTATTTAATAACATGTGATGTTTTGATTCCATGTTAGTCACTATATACTGTATTACTACTACTTGCATGCTGGATTTTGACTTGGGTCAAAATTTTTGTTTAGAATACCATGGCTAACGGAAGAACCACGCCTACCGCCGCCCAGATTAAGGACGTGATTAACGAACGTGTTGCTGCTGCTCTAGCAGAAAGGAACCCTCCAATTGTACCACCGCCTGTCGCTCCACTCGTCCGAGATGGGTGTACTTACAAGGAATTCCAGAGCTGCAAACCGCATAACTTCAGCGGCACCGAGGGACCAGTTGGTCTCACCAGATGGTTCGAAAAGTTGGAATCGGTATTCAGGGTTAGCAATTGTTCGGAAGCTAACAAAACGAAATTTGCATCTTGCACGCTTTCTGATGGCGCGCTTACATGGTGGAATACCATGGCCCAAGCGCAAGGAATTGATGAGGCGTATGCTACGCCTTGGGAAGAATTTAAATGTGTTATGATCGAGGAATACTGTCCGAGAACCGAAATTCAGAAGATGGAAATCGAATTTATGCAGTTAAAGGCCGTAGGGAACGACCTTAACAGTTACAACCGTAGGTTTTTGGAGTTGGCACTTATGTGTCCGACCATGGTCACCCCCGAATTCAAGCGCATGGAGAAATACTTCTCGGGACTTCCTAAGTCCATCAAGGGTAATGTTACCTCATCCAAACCACCGAATGTTCCCGAAGCTATGCGCATGGCGCATACTCTCCTGAATCAAATCATCCTTGACGAGCCGGAGAAGGCTAAGTTTGAAGCCGGTAGTAGTGAAAAGAGGAAATGGGACAACAACCATAACAACCACAACAACCACAACAACAATAACAACAACAGGGGTAGAAACTATGATCAAAACCCGGCGAAGCGACATGAAGGGTTCAGGCAAAACAACAACAACCCCAACCCCAACAACAACAACTCCAACCCGAACTACAAGGGCACACTACCACAATGCAAGAGGTGCTACAAGCACCACACCGGGTATTGTAATTCTGTTTGTGAGAAGTGCAAGAAGAGCGGGCACATCGGTAGAGACTGCAAGACTACCACAATGACAGGGAGGCCGAACACCAACGGGCCGAAAAAGTGTTACGAATGCGGGCAGACGGGCCATTTCAGAAACGAGTGCCCGAACAAATGAAAGGATGGCGGACCACCGCGTGCTAGAGCTTTTAATGTTAATGCAAGGGATGCACGTGATAACCCCGACTTGGTGACAGGTATATTCACAATCAACAATCTTTTAGCTTCTGTCTTGTTTGATACTGGTGCGGATAGAAGTTATGTATGTAGACATTTTTGCGATAAGATTAATTGGTCATTAGTCACGTTAAAAGAGAGTATGCTTGTCGAGGTCGCCAATGGAAAACTTGAAAAGGTTGACCATATTAGTCGTGGAGCTATTATCAACATAGCTGGTGCAGATTTCGAAATTGATTTGATACCTATCAAACTGGGAAGTTTTGACGTGATCGTCGGTATGGATTGGTTGAGCAAGATAAAGGCCGATGTTATCTGTGGAGATAAAGCACTTCGCATACCACAAGGAGATGGCGAACCACTGGTTATCTATGGAGAGAGATGTACCTCGAAGTTGAACCTCATTAGTTGCGTGAAAGCGCAAAAGATTATGAAGAAGGGACGCTTTGCTGTCCTAGCACATGTGAAAGCGGTAGAAACTGAGGTGAAGAACGTGAACGACGTTCGAATTGTGAACGAATTTTCTGATGTCTTCCCAGAGGAATTGCCTGGATTACCGCCGCAGAGAGCAGTAGAGTTTCAGATTGACTTAGTGCCAGGAGCTGCAACTGTAGCTCGCGCACCTTATAGACTCGCACCTTCCGAGATGCAAGAATTACAGAGTCAACTACAAGAGCTGTTAGATCGAGGGTTTATCCAACCAAGTTTCTCGCCTTGGGGCGCACCTGTTCTGTTTGTGAAAAAGAAGGATGGATCCTTTCGTATGTGTATCGACTACCGTGAGCTCAACAAATTGACTATCAAGAATCGGTATCCTCTTCCACGAATTGACGATCTTTTTGACCAACTACAAGGATCGAGTGTCTACTCAAAGATCGATTTGCGATCCGGTTATCACCAGTTGAGGGTGAAGGAAAGTGACGTGATGAAAACTGCATTCAGAACCCGCTATGGTCATTATGAGTTTCTTGTGATGCCATTCGGTTTGACAAATGCACCTGCCGTGTTCATGGACCTCATGAATCGTGTCTGCAAGCCTTACTTGGACAAGTTTGTTATCGTCTTCATAGATGATATCCTCATCTACTCTAAGAGCGAAGAAGAACATGAGCAACACCTCCGATTAGTGCTTGAACTCTTAAGACAAGAGCAACTTTACGCCAAATTCTCTAAGTGTGAATTTTGGTTGAAGGAAGTACAATTCTTGGGTCATGTTGTAAGCGACCAGGGTATCAAAGTTGATCCCGCCAAGATTGAAGCTATCAGCAAGTGGGAGACCCCCACTACTCCAACGCATATTCGCCAATTCCTAGGTCTCGCCGGTTATTACCGAAGATTCATCGAAGGATTTTCTCTGATTGCGCGTCCTTTGACCGCGCTGACTCACAAGGGCAAGAAGTTCATTTGGGAACCCGCACATGAATCAGCATTTCAAACTTTGAAGAAGAAGTTAACCTCCGCACCTATCCTATCGCTTCCCGAAGGCAGCGACGATTTCGTTGTTTACTGTGATGCATCGAAGAGTGGTTTTGGTTGTGTACTGATGCAACGATCAAAGGTTATTGCCTATGCCTCCTGCCAATTGAAGATTCACGAGCAGAACTACACTACACATGATCTTGAACTTGGAGCCGTTGTCTTTGCACTCAAATTGTGGAGACATTATTTGTATGGAACTAAGAGCACTATTTTCACCGATCACAAGAGTCTTCAACACATCTTTGATCAGAAGCAACTGAATATGAGACAGCGTCGATGGATCGAGATGCTCAACGACTACGATTGTGAACTCCGTTATCACCCTGGCAAGGCCAATGTTGTAGCTGACGCTTTAAGCCGAAAGGAGAGGACAGCACCTCTTCGTGTTAGGGCTCTGAACATCACCATTCATTCGAACCTCAACAACCAAATCAGAGTAGCCCAAGTTGAGGCTCTCAAGGAGGAGAACATATCTCACGAACATCTAAACATACTTGCCTCTCGATTCGAG
The DNA here is from genome assembly GCF_046630445.1 of Rutidosis leptorrhynchoides. Classification (NCBI taxonomy): domain Eukaryota; kingdom Viridiplantae; phylum Streptophyta; class Magnoliopsida; order Asterales; family Asteraceae; genus Rutidosis; species Rutidosis leptorrhynchoides. The sequence continues at coordinate 498,849,888 of NC_092336.1, read as the reverse complement.
GTTAGGGAGTCTGGACTCCGATGTTATGCCGGAAGAATTTGGGTACCTCTTTATGGAGATCTACGGAACCTGATACTTGATGAAGCACACAAGTCGAGATATTCGATTCATCCTGGAGGGGTAAAAATGTACCACGACCTTAAAGAACAGTATTGGTGGCCGAATCTTAAGAAGGACGTTGCAACCTATGTTGGTAAGTGTTTGACTTGCTCGAAGGTTAAAGCCGAGCATCAGAGACCTTCTGGGTTACTTCAACAGCCGGAAATCCCACAATGGAAGTGGGAAAGGATTACAATGGATTTCATTACTAAGCTGCCGAAGACGGTGGGCGGATACGATACTATTTGGGTTATTGTTGACCGCCTTACCAAATCTGCACACTTTCTGGCGATGAAGGAAACTGATACAATGGAAAGACTTGCTCAGCTGTACATCAAAGAGGTTGTATCTCGTCATGGTGTACCTTTATCGATCATCTCCGATCGCGATCCCCGTTTTGCTTCTAGATTTTGGCGTTCTTTGCAAGAAGCCATGGGAACTCATCTCGACATGAATACTGCGTATCATCCTCAGACTGACGGGCAAAGTGAACGAACGATTCAGACCTTAGAGGACATGTTGCGTGCATGTGTTATTGATTTTAGAAAGGCCTGGGAAAGGCATTTGCCACTCGCCGAATTCTCGTACAACAACAGTTATCACTCTAGCATTAATGCTGCACCTTTCGAAGCGTTGTATGGCCGTAAGTGCCGATCTCCTATTTGTTGGGCCGAAGTAGGCGAAAAGCAAATCACCGGACCCGAGGTAGTCCACGAAACGACGGAGAAGATTGCTCAGATTCAAGCTAGACTTAAGACTGCCCGTGATCGCCAAAAGAGTTATGCCGATCTTAAACGTAAAGACTTTGAATTCAACGTTGGTGATCGTGTAATGTTAAAGGTTGCACCTTGGAAAGGTGTGATCCGTTTTGGAAAACGTGGAAAGTTAAACCCACGATACATTGGTCCTTTTGAAATATTGGAACGTGTTGGACCCGTTGCATACCGTTTGGATCTACCAGCACAATTGAGCTCAGTTCATCCTACCTTCCATGTATCGAACTTGAAGAAGTGTCTTGCTGCACCCGAACTTATCATACCATTGGAAGAACTTACTATTGACGACAAACTCCACTTTGTGGAAGAACCTGTTGAAATTATGGATCGTGAGATCAAAACTTTGAAACGCAACAAGATTCCAATTGTACGAGTACGATGGAATGCCAAACGAGGACCTGAGTTTACTTGGGAGCGAGAGGATCAAATGATGCGAAAGTATCCTCACCTTTTCCCAACTCCTCCATCTACCTCAGCTTAAATTTCGGGACGAAATTTTCTTTAACAGGTGGGTAATGTAACGACCCTAGAATTTCCAACATTTATTTATTAATAATTACTATTATTAATACGTATGATTAAACGAATGTATGTTATTACATTTACATGTTGCCTTGATTGCACGTACTTGACTTTTTATGGCCCGGAACGTCTCTGCGACACACGAAACTTCAAGAATAATATTTTTAAATATTATTTGCATTCATGATTAAGTTTTATTAATCATTTTAATTAACTAAAGCTATTAGTTAGTTACTTGGGCTTAAGTTGGACTTTTATTGGATTACTTGCTAACTACTTGCAAACTTGGGCCTTTTAGTGTTAATGGACTTGTGTAAGCCCACCCTACTTATACTTATGAATTAATTAGCCCACTCTTGCAACATGTAAGTATCATTTAAACATGAACTAGTTAGTTAACTTAGAATTGGAATCTAGTTAACTTGTCATCCCCATGAACTACCACTTATTATCCAATTTTTGTAAGCTTTTCATGCAAGTATTTTGTGGACAATGGACTCCCCCTTGACCCCCATTTTGGCCGTCCAAATTGAGTAGTAAAAGAGAGGTTTTGGTTTCATTTTCATTACTTACACTCACTTGATTTTGCTCTCATTCTCTCAAACTTTCTTCTCTTCTTTCTCTCATACTTGTAAGTGTTTGAAACAACTTCTTTCTTTCTTTCTTTTTTTAAAAAAAAACGTGGCCTTTGCCCTCTAAATCATCATCATTAAGCTTTGTTTCTTTTAATCTTTTGATACTTGTGTTTGATTACTTGTTGTTGTTAATTTGTTACAAGTAATTGTTAGTTAATCTTACTTAGTTCCAAGAATCAAACTTTCTAGTTTTGATTCTTCATAACATCTTGTATTTATCAAGAACACAAGAACTAAACTTACTAGTTTATGTTCTACTTATTTTGTTTCAAAAAAAAAATTAAAGTTCATAGTTGTATAAACTCATAGTTGTATAAACTCATTACTTGTAGTTCTTGAAGTAAAAAAAATTAAACTCATTACTTGTAGTTCTTGAAGTTACTTCACTTAAATATCAACTTTGGTTGAATCTTTAAAAGTATGAGCAACTATGAATCATTTTCTTGTTTACTTAAGTTACTACTTCATTTATGCACTTTATTTACATGTTGTTAGTTTATTTGGTCAAGTACTACAAGTTAGACTTGATCTCATAATTTTCTTGAACTTAAAAGTTAACTTATAAGTTTCAAGAACATAGAAGTGTAACTTACTAGTTACAACTTCAAATACCTTTGAAAGATCCAAGTTATCTAGCTTATGGTCTTCTTAATTTGTCATAAACAAAAGCTATAAAGTTTACATACACTTTACTAGTTGATAATTTAAGTTTATAACTTGTTTTTACTTCTAAAGTTCATGTAAGTGTTGAAACTAAGACTTTGATGTAACTTTGGTTCATCAAAACACTTACAACACTTAAATGAGTTGATCTTCATGTCTTAGACTTGCACTTGAGTTATGATGGACAAACCTTGGTCAAGATGATGTTAACACATCAACGAGTTGTACACTTGAAGCTATACGCATCAAGGATGAGAACCATGATGAGCATCAAGCACCAAGACACCGGAACTCACCTAAAACCCACTGTTTCTGTCCAAAAGTTTCTGTTCAGCTGTTTCTGGAACAGACCCGTGGGTCTGGGCTGACCTAACCTTGATTTTTGGATAGAACTTTCCGAGTAGATAATTTTTCGTTTAGGACTCGTCTTCATCCGAGTTACGGTTTAGGATTTATGGCCCTCCGATCGTCACTATGTCCATTTAACGTTGTGCAGAAATTTCAGACCTACTCGCACTTATACCGTTGCCACGGTCAAACGAAGACGAGTTAGCTTCTATAATTTTAACCACACTTAATTGACTCATATACGGAGCCATAGACACTGGCCTCACCTCTGTTCGGTTTGTGTAGAGGCCGTGGTGACTGATCCAAGTTAGCCTTTGTTTTAAAATACTTTCATAAACGAACCTTAATTGTTACCTTTTGTTTAATGATGATTGATGATGACCCTTATGACCTTAATTACATACTTATAAACCTTTTGAGATGACTTATTGACTTAGTACTATTTGACTTAGGTTGAGGACATTTGGACCGTTACTTGCACACCATTTTCCCGACTACTACTTTACCGCTACTACTATCATTGTGAGTTATAGCATTCCCTTTTTACTTTAACTTATTTTGGGAACTGAGAATGCATGCGGATTTTATGTTTTACATACTAGGCACGAGTACTTAAACTTTATATATGTGTGGGTTATAAAACAGCAGAAACATTCCCTTTAGCTCGGTAACGTTTAATCATTGGTTTATGAACCGGTGAACGCGAATCTTAGATATGGATCCATAGGGTTTGACATCCCCACTCGGGCTAGTAGCGCTAGCAGTCAACGAGTGTTTAATACTTCGTAAACATATGCACTCGCCAAGTGTACTTTCAGGGGTAATTTAAACGTTAAGTTAGTTACCAAGTGCCCACGGTTAACATATACTTTATCATACTGTTTTGAAACGCTCTTTGTAGCACTGAAATCTCGTGGCCTATCTTACATACTGTTATACTTAAACTATAGCTCACCAACCTCTGTGTTGACATTTTTAAGCATGTATTTCTCAGGTGCTTGAGGTTGCTTCCGCTGTCTTACTTGTCGTGCTGTAGAACCCGCTGTTTAGAGTTGTTATCGCATGACTACTTATCTTGCATTCAAACTTATTTACTTTTGAAACTATGTTATGTAACGACCTTTGGGGTCACGTACACTTATTTATTGCTTCTACTTAGCGAAGCATGTTTTTGAAATGTAAAACAATTGATGTCGGTTATGACATCACCTTTTTATCATGAATGCAACTTCTTTTATTACAGCATATAGTACTTAACCTTGTAATGATCCGGTTGTTGATAATTCGTACACGATGGTTTTGTACGGGGCATCACAGCAAATGTGGTAGCCGACGCCTTGAGCAGAAAGGACAGAGAACCCATTCGAGTAAAATCTATGAATATAATGATTCACACTAACCTTACTACTCAAATAAAGGAGGCGCAACAAGGAGTTTTAAAAGAGGGAAATTTAAAGGATGAAATACCCAAAGGATCGGAGAAGCATCTTAATATTCGGGAAGACGGAACCCGGTATATAGGGCTGAAAGAATTTGGGTACCAAAATTTGGAGATATGAGAGAAATGGTACTTAGAGAAGATCATAAAACCAGATACTCAATACATCCTAGAACGGGAAAGATGTACAAGGATCTTAAGAAATATTTTTGGTGGCCAGGTATGAAAGCCGATATTGCTAAATATGTAGGAGAATGTTTGACGTGTTCTAAGGTCAAAGCTAAACATCAGAAACCATCAGGTCTACTACAACAACCTGAAATCCCAGAATGGAAATGAGAAAACATTACCATGGATTTCATCACTAAATTGCCAAGGACTGCAAGTGGTTTTGATACTATTTGGGTAATAGTTGATCATCTCACCAAATCAGCACACTTCCTGCCAATAAGAGAAGATGACAAGATGGAGAAGTTAGCACGACTGTATTTGAAGGAAGTCGTCTCCAGACATGGAATACCAATCTCTATTATCTCTGATAGGGATGGCAGATTTATTTCAAGATTCTGGCAGACATTACAGCAAGCATTAGGAACTCGTTTAGACATGAGTACTTCCTATCATCCATAAACTGATGGGCAGAGCGAAAGGACGCTACAAATGCTTGAAGACATGCTACGAGCATGTATTATTGATTTCGGAAACAGTTGGGATCGACATCTACCGTTAGCAGAATTTTCCTACAACAACAGCTATCATTCAAGCATTGAGATGGCGCCGTTTGAAGCACTTTATGGTAGAAAGTGCAGGTCTCCGATTTGTTGGAGTGAAGTGGGGGATAGACAGATTACGGGTCTGGAGATAATACAAGAAACTACCGAGAAGATCATCCAAATTCAACAACGGTTGAAAACCGCCTAAAGTCGACAAAAGAGCTACGCCGACATTAAAAGAAAAGATATAGAATTTGAAATTGGAGAGATGGTCATGCTTAAGGTTGCACCTTGGAAAGGTGTTGTTCGATTTGGTAAATGGGGGAAATTAAATCCAAGGTATATTGGACCATTCAAGATTATTGATCGTGTCGGACCAGTAGCTTACCGACTTGAGTTACCTCAACAACTTGCGAATGTACATAACACTTTCCACGTCTCGAATTTGAAGAAATGTTTTGCTAAAGAAGATCTCACTATTCCGTTGGACGAAATCCAAATCAATGAAAAACTTCAATTCATTGAAGAACCCGTCGAAATAATAGATCGTGAGGTTAAGAGACTTAAACAAAACAAGATACCGATTGTTAAGGTTCGATGGAATGCTCGTAGAGGACCCGAGTTCACCTGGGAATGAGAAGATTAGATGAAGAAGAAATACACGCATTTATTTCCAGAAGATACGTCAACACCTCCAACTGCTTAAAATTTCGGGACGAAATTTATTTAACGGGTAGGTACTGTAGTGACCCGAACTTTTCCATGTTTATATATATATTAAATGAAATTCTTATTTACATGATTAAGTGTTTCCAACATGTTAATCAATCAAACTTGTTAAGACTTGATTAATTGAAATAGGTTTCATATAGACAATTGACCACCCAAGTTGACCGGCGATTCACGAACGTTAAAACTTGTAAAAACTATATGATGACATATATATGGATATATATATATATATATATATATATATATATATATATATATATATATATATATATATATATATATATATATATATATATATATATATATATATATATATATATATATATATATAGTTAACATGATATTATGATAAGTAAACATATCATTAAGTATATTAACAATGAACTGCATATGTAAAAACAAGACTACTAACTTAATGATTTTGAAACGAGTCATATATGTAACGATTATCGTTGTAACGACATTTAATGTATATATATCATATTAAGATATATTAATACATCATGATATCATGATAATGTAATAATTTAACATCTCATTTGATTTAATAAACAATGGGTTAACAACATTTAACAAGATCGTTAAGCTAAAGGTTTCAAAACAACACTTACATGTAACGACTAACGATGACTTAACGACTCAGTTAAAATGTATATACATGTAGTGTTTTAATATGAATTCATAAACTTTTGAAAGAATTCAAGACACTTATCAAAATACTTCTACTTAACAAAAATGCTTACAATTACATCCTCGTTCAGTTTCATCAACAATTCTACTCGTATGCACCCGTATTCGTACTCGTATTCGTCAACTCATATTCGTCATGAAAACATTTTTTATTGTTAGCCATGACGACCTTACTCAAATTTCGGGACAAAATTTCTTTAATGGGTAGGTACTGTAGTGACCGGAAAATTTCGAATAATTTTAAACCAAACTCTCGATACGATTTAATATTTTTGACACGATAAGCAAAGTCTGTAAGGTTGAGTCTCAAGAAGTTTGATCTGTTTCACATATTTCAATTGAACTTCGACCATTCTCGACAATTCACGAACAATTGTTTGTAGATAAATATAAATGTATATTTTAAATTTATCTGTTTCAATATATACAATTAATATAAACTTATCTATACAATAACATTTGAGAGAACATGATTATAGATATAGTAATTTGAAAATATATGTATATGAATTCTATACATAAATATTATTACATGTATATTGTAATATATATAAAATTTATAAATATTAAACCTTCAATATATATGATTATAATAGTAAATATTACATACTTTATAATATGTAAAGTATATATACATTAACTTTTATTACAAGTTAAAATAAAATTTACTATAGTAATATTATTATTTACTTCCAATATTATTATCAACATTCATATTATTAATATTACTACTTTAAAGACATAACCCATAAATATGAAATTTGATATAAAATGATATATTATTATTACTAATAACAAAGCTATTATTGTTATCATTATCATTTTTAAACCTAATCATTTTCATTATATAAAAAAATACTATTATAATAACTAATATCATTATTATTATTATTTTTAAACATTATTATTATTATTATTATTATCAGTATTACTATTAATAATATATAACATATATAAAAAAAATAAAACCTACAACGTGTTTTACTATTATTATTATTATTAATCATTATTATTATAAATATCAATTAATATTGTTATTATTGTTATTAGTATTTTTAAATAATATTATATTTACTATTAATATTATTAATTTATTTAAGAATTATTAATATCAATTAAAATATCATAATCATACAGACAAGAAATAAGAAGTTGTTTTGCATCCCTTTCAAGATATATTTTCTTTTTGTATTTATGTTTACATGTGATTCATGATCGATACTTGTAATACAAAAGTCATTCTTTTACTGATAAACAATCATTCAATTTTCTATCATCATATTCAATTATCATCAATTATGTCACTAACAAACTATATCTTGTTTGGCTGCTGCACATGATCGACCAAACACCATAAGCATCATCTTCTTTACTACTAACTACTTCTGCATACTGTTTCTACTTCGAACGATCACATCACCATCAAAACCCGTTTGTCTCTTCAACTCTGTCGTGCTGCTTTTATGATGATCAGACCCATCACCTTCCATCAAAGAACACCATCTTCCACCTTTCAACTCACCATCACCGGTTACCCTTATCATCGAACTTTTGTATTCGTTTGAAAAATCACCGTGAACCAACCAAACTCCCACCATGATTCCACCTTCCTTGTTCCATCTTTTTTTGTTTTCTTCGACTACCACTTCACATACCACCCTACAAACAAACCACTGTACAGTTAATTACTACTCGAAAATCACTCAAACATCCACGTGTTTAGCTGTTAATCGAGGGCCACTGTTGTCCGTTATGTTTGCTTCATTAACGTGACTGTTTACTGTGTAAACCCAACACCACATTTAAGTCATCTCCAATACCACCATGATTACTCCTCCTCCTTCTTATTCATATTCTTCTTCTTCTGTAAAAACCGCCACCACCGAATCATTGTAATGTTTTTCTGTTTCGTTTACAGCACCAACGAGTCACCACTATCACTTAATATCTACCGACTACTGTTACAAGGGAGGCATCCAAAGAAATAAAACGAAAACCAATTGCTTACTGTTTTTGGCTTATTGATGTGCTGACAAAAGCTACCGTTTGTTTCTGATTGTTTGTTTTCGATCACGAAGCAGTTGCACGACTGCTACTTAGTGTTTTCCATTTATTTGATCACCACTTTCATCATAATAAATCACCTGCTACTGTTCCGGTCATCGCCACAACTGCAATTTATTTATTTATTTATTTTCCTGTTACCAATGATGGAATATGATGATGAGGATGAAGAAGGATCGAGCGGTTTTTCCCTTTATTCTGCTGTTAAACCCCACTTGTTTTATTAAAGTAAAATATAATGATCAAGAGTAATGGATTGGGACGGTTTAGGTTTGCTTTTACGAATCCTAAATACCATAACAATTGGACCGTGGACTTACTATGATAATTGGGCCGAGATTACTCATGCTTTTTTGTTGGGCCGAGATATACATGGAATGCAGTGTTTTAATTGTTTTTCATTGGGCTCTTAATTGCTTTTGGGCTTGAGCAGTTAAACGGGTTAAATGGAATTAATTCACGAAGTAAGCAGAAAAATATAAACAGAGCAGATGGTAGGGAGTGTTGTTGAGAAGCGAGGGGTTGCGGGTTCGAGTCCGGCCCAGGGCATTTATTTTTAGAAAAAGATTTCAAAGGGGTATACACTCTTATTTTGTTTCTATTTTATTGATATTACTATAATTATTATTATTATTACTATTATTGTTATTATTTAATTATTATTATTATTATTATTATTAATATAAACTATGATATTATTATCATTATTATTACTAGTATTAACATTTAAAAACTATTAGTATTATCATTACTAATAATATTATTATTAGTATTATTATTATCGTATTATTATTATTAGTATTATCATTATCAAGAAAGTTATTATTATTATTATTAGTAAATCATTATTTTTAAAACTATCATTTTGTTACAGATAAATATTTTGACCTAACATATATATTATAATTGTATTGATATTTTGTATACCTATATATAAAACATATTAACATTATTTACATAAATATTTAATTATAACAAACCAATGAATTTTAGATATAATATTAACCATACATATATATAGATATATTAATATAATTAAATATATAGATGCTAATCATTTTTAAATATATATACAACATAAATATATATAACTATATAAGTAATAATCATTTTAAAATATATATATACAAATTAAATAAATAATATATAAAGACATAGCATATGAAATTGTTCGAGTACGGTTATATGTATTAATGAATATATAAATGATATAGGTTCGTGAATCCGAGGCCAACCCTACATTATTTAGTTGTTCAATGTCGTCATATGTATTTTTACTACAAAATACAATACGGTGAGTTTCATTTGCCTTTTTACCCTTTTATATTTTTGGGCTGAGAATACATGCACTGTTTTTATAAATGTTTGATGAAATAGACACAAGTACTTAAAATTACATTCTATGGTTGGATTATTAAACCGAATATGCCCCTTTTTAGTCTGGTAATCTAAGAATTAGGGAACAGACACCCTAATTGACGCGAATCCTAAAGATAGATCTATTGGGCCTAACAAACCCCATCCAAAGTACAGGATGCTTTAGTACTTCGAAATTTATATCATATCCGAAGGAGGATCCCGGAATGATAGGAGATATTCTTATATGCAACTAGTTAATGTCGGTTACCAGGTGTTCAATCCATATGAATGATATTTTTGTCTCTATGCATGGGACGTTTAATTATGAGAATTGGGAATATGAAATCTTGTGGTCTATTAAAATTATGAAATGATTATTTATGATAAACTAATGAACTCACCAACCTTTTGGTTGACACTTTAAAGCATGTTTATTCTCAGGTATGAAAGAAATCTTCCGCTGTGCATTTGCTCACTTTAAAGATATTACTTGGAGTCATTTATGGCATATTTCAAAAGATGTTGCATTCGAGTCGTTGAGTTCATCAAGATTATTATTAAGTCAATTATAGTTAGATATATTATGAAGTGGTATGCATGTCGTCAACTTTCGATGTAATGAAAGATTGTCTTTTCAAAAACGAATGCAATGTTTGTAAAATGTGTCATATAGAGGTCAGGTACCTCGTGATGTAACCAACTGTTGTGAATTGTTTATAATTGATATGGACTTCATCCAGATGGATTAGGACGGGTCATCACAGTTGGTATCAGAGCTGGTTTAATGCCATTTATTAGCGGGTTAATCGTAGAGGGGGTTCTCACAGTGTTACCTGTGACGAAGCATTGGCTCTTACTCCTCGCGGTCCCTATTAGGGTTGGCTGTACGTTGCCGAGAGGCGGGCCGTAAAATCAGTGTCTGAGGTACGCTCAGTGGTCACCAGGCGGTTAGCTGGGAAGGCACTGAGTGGGATGCGTCCCCACTGTTATCACAGTTGGTATCAGAGCAGAGGTCTTAGCGAACCAGGTCTGCATTAGTGTGTCTAACAGATAAGTCGATAGGATGCATTAGTGAGTCTGGACTTCGACCGTATCTGCATGTCAAAAGCTTTGCTTATCAATTCGTGTCGAAAATTATTTGCTTATCATCCTTAAAGTCTAGACACGTCTTACTGCCTCTATTGCATAGACAGTGTATAGATAAATTCATATCCTAACGTATCTGTTAGTGTTACCTCTGCCTGACAGCTTCCGTAGATTCCTCCGTAACTTATGGGATTTTTAGTATTATATATGCATATGTAAATTATATATTGCAGGGAACTAATCTACATCCTATAATCTATATCTTATCGAAAATCCTTCATCTGATTGTACGATATTAATCCCTCAACCAGTTCGAGTCCCTCAGATTTTGATAGCTATTCCGATAGTTATTCCAACATCTATTCCGACATGAATATTCACCTAAGCTCCGAAAGCAGTGTCACCAGAATGAATCAACCCATCATCCATCCCCAATTCATCTGATGGGTTCGTAGTCGACTTAATCAATGGAGACGCGAAGAAGGCGATCCCTTCCACCAACCGAATTCACCTCTCGACAATGAACCTGGAGCGTTTACTGGCGAACATGTTCGAGACACCATTTTTTCTCCCATTTCCAGAGTATCTCGTCACGATCATATACTATCTCAGATTCTAAACCTTATTCATCCGCTCGTTCCGACCGACATTTATCCCGGAGTAATACAAGAAGCCAACGAACTTCGCGCTCTAGTAATCAATTTGGAGAATATGGTGCAAAACGTACCAGCTTCAGCAACATCACCAGCACCAACATCAATACCAGTACCACTAACAACCCAAGTTCAACATCATACACCTCAACATCTCATTATGTACCTCGAGAATAATCATCAACCTGCGAATCGTTCTATATCATTTATCTTCGTTCGACATGGTGATTATGTAATCTCTAATGTTTTAGAGATTATATATTCTTGTTCTAACGGTAAATCAAATGAGTTTAATATCATAGTGACTCATTAAATCCATGATTACATCTGAAGAAAATATATATGTATATATACTTTTTCATAACGATTGTAATTAAAAATTCTTTTGTACAAACTGTTAATGGTGAAAATATTTTAACGGGTAGGTAATACCCGAGGAATATTTAGATTTCACAATAATAAATTACACTGTACATTATTCAAAGTTGATTCAACAACCATTCACTATCCTATTTACAAACACCGATATACGTATCCGTTCATCGCAGAATAACCATTTTCATTCAATTTCATATTTGGATTTTGACTTATCAGAACCCAACAAGTGGCATAATGAAGAAAACATTTGACAAAATAAAAATTGTTAGAAACAAACAAATTAACTATGAGAAATTTTGTTAAGAGTCCACGCTAACTGTTCCTAGCTAATTGTTCCTAGCTAACTGATTACATTTTATATTATCGCAATTTAATTATCGCAATTTACATTCTCGCAACGTTATTTATCATTATTTAATTTCTGTTATTTATTTTACGCACTTTAAATATCGGGACACGTATACAAGGTTTTGACATATCATATCGACGCATCTATATATATTATTTGGAATAACCATAGACACTCTATATGCAGTAATGTTGGAGTTAGCTATACAGGGTTGAGGTTGATTCTACAATAATATATATAGTTTGAGTTGTGATCGAGTCTGAGACGTATACGGGTCACGATACGTATTAATTAATTCGAATATTATATATTAAACTATATATGAATTATTGGACTATCAGCTGTGGACTATCGACTGTGGACTAATAACATTGGACAATTAAAATGAATTAAAATATTGATTATAATATATGAAACTAAACAATTCTTCAAGTTTGCCACTTGATTTCATCTCAAACCTCATTTGTATCCTGACGATTACAATCTGCGTTCAAACCTTTAATGATTCTTGAAAACACCTCAATCGAGAAGATACACCAACCGCACTTCATTTACGGAAGAAAAGATTGATGGATATAGTTGTGCACCTGAAAACACTCGGAAACTGAGTAAACGTTTAACACATAGTTGTGCAAATTCCTTAGTGTTATTATTACCCAAAATAACTTGATAATCTCTTTTCAAAGTAGCGAATTTTGTCACAGCTCCAGCAAGATAACTTCGACTTTTCATTCGAAACAACCTTATTATAACCTTGATATTTATGCGTGCTCTTTTATCGTTACCGGAGAACCTTTTATATTCCACAATATTACCATCAGCGTTTAATCATCTAAAAACACAATTCATTTGAAACCACCTCGGATTGATAACCGATGATTCAGACATCGTAGCATTAAATGCAGAGGAAACAGAAAAATTGTAAATGGTCTAAATCGTCAAAAGCTTGATGATAAAGAAAGGAGTGTTGGGAACGCTAGATAAAAATTTGGTACTAAAAAAGCAAATTAAGTTAACCATGAAGAAGACCAAGGACAAATACAAGGACTAAACCCTATATTCAAAAGATCCAGGTAATTCTGGATCCGTTGAAATCTTTAGAGAATATCTTGCTCCGAAGTCATGTTAAAATCTTGCGGAAAATCTTTCTCCATCAACCATAGAACCTAGAGATTTCAAAATATCATCATCAATATCTTCGATATTTCTGAGGATATTTTCATAAATATTCTCGTCCAAAATTATATACCTCTTCGTGATTCCTGTGTATCATTATATCGGAAACATTCACTAGAAAATTTAGTATCGAAAAGCAGATTATGCGAAACTATGAAGAAAGCCGTGGACAAATCACAAAGAATAAGTTTGACTTCAAAGAATCCAAATGATTCAATGCCTGCTGAAGTCTTTAGCGAATATCTTGCTCCTTACCCTAAACCCTTACGGACAATAGTCTCCATCATCCTCTGATCTTAAATATTCAAAGATATTATCGTATCTTTCATTATAAATATCCTCTATATTTATAAAGATATTTTTATAACTATTCTTATCTAAAATCATTAATCTCTTCGTGCTATCAGTGTTACATCATATCTAAACTGTTAGTTTCTATATTCTGTAAACTTTTGAGATTAAAATATGAATGTTATTGAAGTAATGTTGGGAACTGATGCATGAGTTAGTATAATATAATGACACTTGATCAACGTGATTATATTACAGTAAGTCATGCTGAGCTTCTAAATGGAACATGATGATTCACATATTATAACGTCAACATGTGTCATGTTACATAACTCTTTCATTCTGATTAATTTTCGAACATATCAAGAAAATATATTCTTGATAGTCCCATCTTTTCCTTAAATTCTGGAAATTTGACAAGTAAAATTGTGCTATTACTGTTTCTTTCTTAAAACATTAACAATGTTTATTCTGAAACTTATATCTACGAATTCTGGACCATTACAAGAGATGCCCAATCGCAAGAAGAAGAAACGTAGGGACAAAGCTCCAAAACAGAAATTGGAGTATAAATCGCAGCAAATAGGGGGGAGTATTAACTGTGGATGACAGTGATTATAGGAGACAGGAATAGGGACATTGAAATATAAGAAAGAATATAAAGCCCAACAACAACACCGAAATTACAAACTGTGGATATCAGTACGTATAGCAATATAAAGACACGGGAGGATTATAAATACAATAATCCCTAAACCATAGTAGAAATAAACAGATTCATCCTGTGGAAGATGGAAAAGGAGAACGATTGTTACGACAGTCAGGATAAGGACAAGGATTAGAATTGGATTAAGCATTTTCACAATCTTTTGGATTTGGGAATTGAGTATAGAAGTGGTGAAAACTAATGGAACGGAAAAGGTAAATTTATAATGGAAATATCAGATGTAGTAATCAGGACAAATCGTCGCATTTAATTATAGAGATCTTAATTTCCTTATTCGCCGAAGAATTAAATCTTTTAGATTTCAAAAATTTTCTTTAAATCTCTTAAATTCCGGAAATCAATCGTGACTACGTCACCAGTTAAGACAAACCTGCATTTACTCATTTCAGTCTTTTATGATAGCTTCAATTGTACTCTTCGAGTAATCGAATTGTATTATCTATATTAATCAATAATGATAAAACTCTATTCGTCAACTCATATTCGTCATGAAAACATTTTTTATTGTTAGCCATGACGACCTTACTCAAATTTCGGGACGAAATTTCTTTAACGGGTAGGTACTGTAGTGACCAGGAAAATTTTGACTAATTTTAAACCAAACTCTCGATACGATTTAATATTTTTGACACGA
Source organism: Rutidosis leptorrhynchoides (assembly GCF_046630445.1). NCBI lineage: Eukaryota > Viridiplantae > Streptophyta > Magnoliopsida > Asterales > Asteraceae > Rutidosis > Rutidosis leptorrhynchoides. Next base: position 498,834,555 of record NC_092336.1, on the reverse strand, counting down.
TAAGCAAAGTCTGTAAGGTTGAGTCTCAGGAAGTTTGAACTGTTTCACATATTTCAATTGAACTTCGACCATTCTCGACGATTCACGAACAATTGTTTGTAGATAAATATAAATGTATATTTTAAATTTATCTGTATCAATATATACAATTAATATAAACTTATCTATATAATAACATTTGAGAGAACATGATTATAGATATAGTAATTTGAAAATATATGTATATGAATTCTATACATAAATATTATTACATGTATATTGTAATATATATATAATTTATAAATATTAAACCTTCAATATATATGATTATAATAGTAAATATTACATACTTTATAATATGTAAAGTATATATACATTAAATTTTATTACAAGTTAAAATAAAATTTACTATAGTAATATTATTATTTACTTCCAATATTATTATCAACATTCATATTATTAATATTACTACTTTAAAGACATAACCCATAAATATGAAATTTGATATAAAATGTTATATTATTATTACTAATAACAAAGCTATTATTGTTATCATTATCATTTTTAAACCTAATCATTTTCATTATAAAAAAATACTATTATAATAACTAATATCATTATTATTATTATTTTTAAACATTATTATTATTATTATTATCAGTATTACTATTAATAATATATAACATATATAAAAAAATTAAAACCTACAACGTTTTTTACTATTATTATTAATCATTATTATTATAAATATCAATTAATATTGTTATTATTGTTATTAGTATTTTTAAATAATATTATATTTACTATTATTATTATTAATTTATTTAAGAATTATTAATATCAATTAAAATATCATAATCGTACAGACAAGAAATAAGAAGTTGTTTTGCATCCCTTTCAAGATATATTTTCTTTTTGTATTTATGTTTACATGTGATTCATGATCGATACTTGTAATACAAAAGTCATTCTTTTACTGATAAACAATCATTCAATTTTCTATCATCATATTCAATTATCATCAATTATGTCACTAACAAACTATATCTTGTTTGGCTGCTGCACATGATCGACCAAACACCATAAGCATCATCTTCTTTACTACTAACTACTTCTGCATACTGTTTCTACTTCGAACAATCACATCACCATCAAAACCCGTTTATCTCTTCAACTCTGTTGTGCTGCTTTTATGATGATTAGACCCATCACCTTCCATCAAAGAACACCATCTTCCACCTTTCAACTCACCATCACCAGTTACCCTTATCATCGAACTTGTGTATTCGTTTGAAAAATCACCGTGAACCAACCAAACTCCCACCATGATTCCACCTTCCTTGTTCCATTTTTTTTTTGTTTTCTTCGACTACCACTTCACATACCACCCTACAAACAAACCACTGTACAGTTAATTACTACTCAAAAATCACTCAAACACCCACGTGTTTAGCTGTTAATCGAGGGCCACTGTTGTCCGTTATGTTTGCTTCATTAACGTGAATGTTTACTGTGTAAACCCAACACCACATTTAAGTCATCTCTAACACTACCATGATTACTCCTCCTCCTTCTTATTCATATTCTTCTTCTTCTGTAAAAACTGCCACCACCGAATCATTGTAATGTTTTTATGTTTCGTTTACAGCACCAACGAGTCACCACTATCACTTAATATCTACCGACTACTGTTACAAGGGAGGCATCCAAAGAAATAAAACGAAAACAAATTGCTTACTATTTTTGGCTTATTGATGTGCTGACAAAAGCCACCGTTTGTTTCTGGTTGTTTGTTTTCGATCACGAAGCAGTTACACGACTGCTACTTAGTGTTTTCCATTTATTTGATCACCACTTTCATCATAATAAATCACCTGCTACTGTTCCGGTCATCGCCACAACTGCAATTTATTTATTTATTTATTTTCCTGTTACCAACGATGGAATATGATGATGAGGATGAAGAAGGATCGAGCGGTTTTTCCCTTTATTCTGCTGTTGAACCCCACTTGTTTTATTAAAGTAAAATATAATGATCAAGAGTAATGGATTGGGACGGTTTAGGTTTGCTTTTACGAATCTTAAATACCATAACAATTGGACCGTGGACTTACTATGATAATTGGGCCAAGATTACTCATGCTTTTCTGTTGGGCCGAGATATACATGGACTGCAGTGTTTCAATTGTTTTTCATTGGGCTCTTAATTACTTTTGGGCTTGAGCAGTTAAACGGGTTAAATGGAATTAATTCACGAAGTAAGCAGGAAAATATAAACAGAGCAGATGGTAGGGAGTGTTATTGAGAAGCGAGGGGTTGCGGGTTCGAGTCCGGTCCAGGGCATTTATTTTTAGAAAAAGATTTCAAAGGGGTATACACTCTTATTTTGTTTCTATTTTATTGATATTACTATAATTATTATTATTATTACTATTATTGTTATTATTTAATTATTATTATTATTAATATAAACTATGACATTATTATCATTATTATTACTAGTATTAACATTTAAAAACTATTAGTATTATCATTACTAATAATATTATTATTAGTATTATTATTATCGTATTATTATTATTAGTATTATCATTATCAAGAAAGTTATTATTATTATTAGTAAATCATTATTTTTAAAACTATCATTTTGTTACAGATAAATATTTTGACCTAACATATATATTATAATTGTATTGATATTTTGTATACCTATATATAAAAAATATTAACATTATTTACATAAATATTTAATTATAACAAACTAATGAATTTTAGATATAATATTAACCATACATATATATAGATATATTAATATAATTAAATATATAGATGCTAATCATTTTTAAATATATATACAACATAAATATATACAACTATACAAGTAATAATCATTTTCAAATATATATATACAAATTAAATAAATAATATATAAAGACATAGCATATGAAATTGTTCGACTACGGTTATATGTATTAATGAATATACAAATGATATAGGTTCGTAAATTCGAGGCCAACCCTACATTATTTAGTTGTTCAATGTCGTCATATGTATTTTTACTACACAATACAATACGGCGAGTTTCATTTGCCTTTTTACACTTTATATTTTTGGGCTGAGAATACATGCGCTGTTTTTATAAATGTTTGACAAAATAGACACAAGTACTTAAAACTACATTCTATGGTTGGATTATTAAACCGAATATGCCCCTTTTTAGTCTGGTAATCTAAGAATTAGGGAACTCGGAACAGACACCCTAATTGATGCGAATCCTAAAGATAGATCTATTGCGCCTAACAAACCCTATCCAAAGTACAAGATGCTTTAGTACTTCGAAATTTATTTCATGTCCGAAGGATGATCCCGGAATGATAGGGGATATTCTTATATGCAACTAGTTAATGTCGGTTACCAGGTGTTCAATCCATATGAATGATATTTTTGTCTCTATGCATGGGACGTTTAATTATGAGAATTGGGAATATGAAATCTTGTGGTCTATTAAAATTATAAAATAATTATTTATGATAAACTAATGAACTCACCAACATGTTGGTTGATACTTTAAAGAATGTTTATTCTCAGGTATGAAAGAAATCTTCCGCTGTACATTTGCTCACTTTAAAGATATTACTTGGAGTCATTTATGGCATATTTCAAAAGACGTTGCATTCGAGTCGTTGAGTTCATCAAGATTATTATTAAGTCAATTATAGTTAGATATATTATGAAGTGGTATGCATGTCGCCAACTTTCGATGTAATGAAAGATTGTCCTTTCAAAAACGAATGCAATGTTTGTAAAATATGTCATATAGAGGTCAGGTACCTCGCGATGTAACCAACTGTTGTGAATCGTTTATAATTGATATGGACTTCGTCCAGATGGATTAGGATGGGTCATCACAAGTTAATCCTTCTAACTTGACTTTTAAAATTAACTAAACACATGTTCTATATCTATATGATATGCTAACTTAATGATTTAAAACCTGGAAACACGAAGAACACTGTAAAACCGGACATACGCCGTCGTAGTAACACCGCTGGCTGTTTTGGGTTAGTTAATTAAAAACTATGATAAACTTTGATTTAAAATTTGTTCTTCTGAGAAAATGATTTTTCTTATGAACATGAAACTATATCCAAAAATCATGGTTAAACTCAAAGTGGAAGTATTTTTCTAAAATGGTCATCTAGACGTCGTTCTTTCGACTGAAATGACTATCTTTACAAAAATGACTTGTAAATTATATTTCCGAATATAAACCTATACTTTTTCTATTTAGATTCATAAAATAGAGTTCAATATGAAACCATAGCAATTTGATTCACTCAAAACGGATTTAAAATGAAGAAGTTATGGGTAAAACAAGATTGGATAATTTTTCTTGTTGTAGCAACGTGAAAATTGGTAACAAATCTATATTAATCATATCCTAGCTAACTTATATTGTATTATACATGTATTCTAATATATTATGTAATCTTGGGATACCATAGACACGTATGCAAATGTTTTGACATATCATATCGACCCATGTGTATATATTATTTGGAACAACCATAGACACTCTATATGCAGTAATGTGGGAGTTAGCTATAAAGGGTTGAGGTTGATTCCAAAAATATATATACTTTGAGTTGTGATCTAGCCTGAGACGTGTATACACTGGGTCGTGGATTGATTCAAGATAATATATATCAATTTTTTTCTGTACATCTAACGTTGGACAAATAGTTGTAGGTTACTAACGAGGACAGCTGACTTAATAAACTTAAAACATCAAAATGTATTAAAAGTGTTGTAAATATATTTTGAATATACTTTGATATATATTTACATATTTGTTATAGGTTCGTGAATCGACCAGTGGCCAAGTCTTACTTCTCGGCAAGTAAAAATCTGTGAAAGTGAGTTATAGTCCCACTTTTAAAATCTAATATTTTTGGGATGAGAATACATGCAGGTTTTATAAATGATTTACAAAATAGATACAAGTACGTGAAACTTATTAAGTCTGGTAATCTAAGAATTAGGGAACAGACACCCTAATTGACGTGAATCCTAAAGATAGATCTATTAGGCCTAAAAAACCTCATCCAAAGTACCGGATGCTTTAGTACTTTGAAATTTATATCATATCCGAAGGGTGTCCCGGAATGATGGGGATATTCTTATATATGCATCTTGTTAATGTCGGTTACCAGGTGTTCACCATATGAATGATTTTTATCTCTATGTATGGGATGTATATTGAAATATGAAATCTTGTGGTCTATTGTTACGATTTGATATATATAGGTTAAACCTATAACTCACCAACATTTTTGTTGACCTTTAAAGCATGTTTATTCTCAGGTGAATATTAAGAGCTTCCGTTGTTGCATACTAAAATAAGGACAAGATTTGGAGTCCATGTTTGTATGATATTATGTAAAAACTGCATTCAAGAAACATATGTCGATGTAATATATTTCTATTGTAAACCATTATGTAATGGTCATCTGTAAACAGTACATTTTAGATTATCATTATTTGATAATCTACGTAATGCTTTTGAAACCTTTATTGATAAAATAAAGGTTATGGTTGTTATAAAAATGAATGCAGTCTTTGAAAAACGTCTCATATAGAGGTCAAAACCTCGCAACAAAATCAATTAATATGTAACGTTTATAATCAATATGAACGGGACATTTCAATTAACAATGAACTACATATGTAAAAACAAGACTACTAACTTAATGATTTCGAAACAAGACATATATGTAACGATTATCGTTGTATCTACATTTAAATGTATATATATCATATTAAGATATATTAATATATCATATTATCATGATAATATAATAATTTAACATCTCATTAGATATAATAAACATTGGGTTAACAACATTTAACAAGATCGTTAACTTAAAGGTTTCAAATCAACATTTACATGTAACGACTAACGATGACTTAACGACTCAGTTAAAATGTATATACATGTAGTGTTTTAATATGTATTCATACACTTTTAAAAGACTTCAAGACACTTATCAAAATACTTCTACTTAACAAAAATGCTTACAATTACATCCTCGTTCAGTTTCATCAACAATTCTACTCGTATGCACCCGTATTCGTACTCGTACAATACACAGCTTTTAGATGTATGTACTATTGGTATATACACTCCAATGATCAGCTCTTAGCAGCCCATGTGAGTCACCTAACACATGTGGGAACCATCATTTGGCAACTAGCATGAAATATCTCATAAAATTACAAAAATATGAGTAATCATTCATGACTTATTTACATGTAAACAAAATTACACATCCTTTATATCTAATCCATATACCAATGACCAAAAACACCTACAAACACTTTCATTCTTCAATTTTATTCATCTAATTGATCTCCCTCAAGTTCTATCTTCAAGTTCTAAGTGTTCTTCATAAATTCTACAAGTTCTAGTTTCATAAAATCAAGAATACTTCCAAGTTGCTAGCTTACTTCCAATCTTGTAGAGTGATCATCCAACCTTAAGAAATCTTTATTATTTATAGTAAGATATCTTTCTAATATAAGGTAATACTCATATTCAAACTTTGATTCAATTTCTATAAATATAACAATCTTATTTCGAGTGGAAATCTTACTTGAACTTGTTTTCGTGTCATGATTCTACTTCAAGAACTTTCAAGCCATCCAAGATCCTTTGAAGCTAGATCCATTTGTCTCTTTTCCAGTAGGTTTATCCACAAAACTTGAGGTAGTAATGATGTTCATAACATCATTCGATTCATACATATAAAGCTATCTTATTTGAAGGTTTAAACTTGAAATCACTAGAACATAGTTTAGTGAATTCTAAACTTGTTCGCAAACAAAAGTTAATCCTTCTAACTTGACTTTTAAAATCAACTAAACACATGTTCTATATCTATATGATATGTTAACTTAATGATTTAAAACCTGGAAACACGAAAAACACCGTAAAACCGGACATACGCCGTCGTAGTAACACCGCGGGCTGTTTTGGGTTTGATAATTAAAAACTATGATAAACTTTGATTTAAAAGTTGTTCTTCTGGAAAAATGATTTTTCTTATGACCATGAAACTATATCCAAAAATCATGGTTAAACTCAAAGTGGAAGTATGTTTTTCAAAATGGTCATCAAGACGTCGTTCTTTCGACTGAAATGACTACCTCTTACAAAAACGACTTGTAACTTATATTTCCGACTATAAACCTGTACTTTCTCTATTTAGATTCATAAAATAGAGTTCAATATGAAACCATAGCAATTTGATTCACTCAAAACGGATTTAAAATGAAGAAGTTATGGGTAAAACAAGATTGGATATTTTTTGATTTTTGTAGCTACGGGAAATATTAACAATTCTATACAAATCATATCCTAGCTAACTTATATTGTATTATACATGTATTCTAATATATTATGTAATCTTGGGATACCATAGACACGTATGCAAATGTTTTGACATATCATATCGACCCATGTATATATATTATTTGGAACAACCATAGACACTCTATATGCAGTAATGTTGGAGTTAGCTATACAGGGTTGAGGTTGATTCCAAAAATATATATACTTTGAGTTGTGATCTAGCCTGAGACATGTATACACTGGGTCGTGGATTGATTCAAGATAATATATATCGATTTATTTCTGTACATCTAACTGTGGCAACTAGTTGTACGTTACTAACGAGGACAGCTGACTTAATTAACTTAAAACATCAAAATGTATTAAAAGTGTTGTAAATATATTTTGAACATACTTTGATATATATGTACATATTTGTTATAGGTTCGTGAATCGACCAGTGGCCAAGTCTTACTTTCCGACGAAGTAAAAATCTGTGAAAGTGAGTTATAGTCCCACTTTTAAAATATAATATTTTGGGATGAGAATACATGCAGTTTAAATATTTTACGAAATAGACACAAGTAAATGAAACTACATTATATGGGTGAATGATCGAAGCTGAATATGCCCCTTTTGCTTGGTAGCCTAAGAATTAGTAAACCGATCTACTAATTGACGCGAATCATAAAGATAGATCTATTGGGCCTAACGAACCCCATCCAAAGTACCGGATGCTTTAGTACTTCGAATTCGTTTATATCATGTGTGAAGGATTTCCCGGAATGATAGGGGATATTCTTATATGCATCTTGTTAATGTCGGTTACCAGGTGTTCACCATATGAATGAATTTTATCTCTATGTGTAACGACCCGTCAAAATCGCTATTGACGCGGCACGTTAATCATTGATTCCACAGTGAGGTTTTGACCTCTATATGATACGTTTTGATAAAATATTGCATTCATTAAAATAAGTGACTTTCTAAACATAGAAAGTTATAAACATGTGGGCAAGTGCTTAGGTATAAGCAAAACCCCGAAATACATAAGTCTTTAATTTACAGGTTGACATCACAGTCCAATTATTTATTACACAACGCAGTTTTATTTTGAATGCAATAAACTTTGTACAAAGCATGAGAGACTCCATGCAGGCAACAAGCACATCACAGCGGAAGCATTCTAAGGACCTGAGAATAAAACATACTAAAAAGTCAACACGAATGTTGGTGAGTTATAGGTTTAATTGCTCGAGTCATAAACATATATAAAGATAGACCACAAGATTTCATCAAAAGTTTATCAATAGATTCTACGTAACAGAGCACCCTGGTAACTAAACTTAACGCTATAGTGATAATTACCCCATTCGTTTTAATACACGCAAACCAACGTGTCTTAAACTCAAATAACATACGTCCGTTAAAAGGCTAGCGCTCTAGCTCGGACGGGGATGTCAAGCCCTATGGATCCATATACAATTATTCGCGCCCACCAGTCCATATCCTATGTACTGGCAGCTACTAGTTACCAAAGCTAAGGGATTTTCGGTTTAACTCAGTGTAGAATTTAGTATGTACTTGTGTCTTATCGCGTTTAAAATAAATTGCATGTATTCTCAGCCCAAAAATATTTAAAGTATTTAAAAAGGGAGACTATAAACTCACAGTTCAATATTGCGATTCAATATTGTAGGCAAATTGCGTAGACGTAATGATGGTAGACGACTGTATGGTTGGCCTTGGATTCAAGAACAATACCCCGAATAATACCTAATATTTCCTTAGCTTAAAGCGGTTTGAAACCCGAATTAAAAACACCCTCGTATATACCTTATTATTATTAAACTTAAATTTAAAATTATAATTATAATATAAATATAAATATTGAGAGTTAATGTGAAAAACTTCGTCGAACAAACTGCGTATTTATATTACTTTTCGATTTACTGTAGCTCATGCGATCGCATGAGTTTTCAGTGTTTTTGCCATGCGATCGCATGGCCGCCTTTTCCGTTTTTGTTTGCTAGTTCGCCGACATCAAATAGTGTTACTGTAGCAAATAGTGTGTGTACTGTAGCAAATAAATGTTTACTGTAGCAATAGTGTTTACTGTAGCAAATAGTGTTTACTGTAGCAAATCACTGTAGCAAGTCGTTTTCACTGTAGCACTGTAGCAAAATACGGTTTCACTGTAGCAAATAGTGTTTTACTGTAGGAAATAGTGTTTTACAGTAGCAAAGTAATTTTTACTGTAGCAACTAGGGTTTTACTGTAGGAAAGTCGTTTTTACTTGTACATATATATATATATATATATATATATATATACATACATATAATTGTTCATGAATCGTTGAGAGTAGTCAAAGGTAATTGTATATATGAAACAGTTCTAAAATTTTGAGACTCAATCTAACAGACTTTGTTTAACGTGCCAAAATAATAAATCATATAGAGAATTGGTTTAAATTAGTCGAAATTTTTCGGGTCATCACAGTACCTCCCCGTTAAAGAAAATTTCGTCCCGAAATTTTGAGTAGTATCTGTTTCATGAGCGATATCAGTGAACAAATGTGGATACTTTTGCTTCATTTGATCTTCACGTTCCCAAGTAAACTCGGGTCCTCGTCTTGCGTTCCAACGAACTCTAACTATCGGTATTTTGCTTTGTTTTAATTGTTTGACCTCACGGTCCATGATTTCAACAGGTTCTTCGACAAAATGGAGTTTATCATTAATTCGTATTTCGTCAAGAGGAATTACGACATCCTCTTCAGCTAAACATTTCTTCAAATTTGACACGTGAAATGTGTCTTGAACACTACTAAGTTCTTGCGGTAGCTTTAATCGATAAGCAACTGCTCCAATTCTTTCGGTGATTTCAAAGGGTCCTACGTACCTAGGACTTAGCTTTCCTCGTTTACCGAATCGTACAACGCCTTTCCAGGGTGACACTTTCAACATGACTTTGTCGCCCACTTGAAATTCTAGCGGTTTTCTTCTTACATCAGCATAACTCTTTTGGCGACTCATGGTCGTTTTCAATCGCTGTTGTATTTGAATGATCTTTTTAGTGGTTTCGTGAATAATTTCTGGTCCAGTAAGTTGTCTTTCTCCTACTTCACTCCAACAGATAGGAGATCTGCACTTTCTACCGTAAAGTGCTTCAAATGGTGCTGCGTTGATGCTCGTATGATAGCTGTTATTGTATGAAAATTCTGCCAACGATAAGTGTCGATCCCAACTGGTTCCAAAGTCAATCACGCATGCCTGTAACATGTCTTCCAATGTTTGTATTGTTCTTTCACTTTGACCATCTGTCTGTGGGTGATAAGCGGTGCTCATATCTAATCGAGTTCCCAATGCTTTTTGTAATGATTGCCAAAAACGTGATGTGAATCGGGTGTCGCGATCAGATATGATGGAGATGGGTACACCATGCCTGGAAACTACTTCCTTCAAATATAGGCGTGCTAATTTCTCCATACTGTCTGTCTCCTTTATTGGTAGGAAGTGAGCTGATTTAGTTAGGCGATCAACTATCACCCAAATAGTATCATGACTACTTGCAGTCCTTGGCAATTTCGTAATGAAATCCATGGTTATTCTTTCCCATTTCCACTGCAGAATTTCTGGTTGTTGCAGTAATCCTAACGGCTTTTGGTGCTCAGCTTTAACCTTTGCACACGTCAAACATTTGCTTACATAAGTAGCAATTTCTGTCTTCATATTAGGCCACCAATAGAACTTCTTGAGATCGTGGTACATTTTCCCATTTCCTGGGTGAATTGAGTACCTCGTTTTGTGTGCTTCATCTAGTACTAGTTGCCTTAGGTTACCATGTCTTGGTACCCATATCCTACCAGCAAAATACAGGGTTCCATCGGCTTTTACTTTAAGTTGTTTTTCTAACCCTTTTCTCATTTCACCTTTTTTGTTTTCTTCTTTTAAAGTTTCTAACTGTGCTGCTTGAATTTGCTTTGTGAGATCAGTACGAATTGTAATATTCAAAGCTCGGACCCTAAGAGGTTTTACTCTTTCTTTTCGACTTAGGGCATCAGCTACAACATTAGCTTTTCCGGGGTGGTAACGGATTTCACAATCGTAATCGTTTAACAACTCTACCCAGCGACGTTGCCTCATATTGAGTTGTTTTTGATCAAAAATATGTTGAAGACTCTTATGGTCGGTGTACACTCTACACTTGGTGCCATATAGATAGTGTCTCCATATTTTGAGTGCAAAAACTACTGCTCCAAGTTCCAAATCGTGCGTCGTATAGTTCTTTTCATGAATTTTTAGTTGTCGTGAGGCATATGCGATAACTTTTGTGCGTTGCATTAATACACATCCTAAACCTTGGCGCGAAGCGTCACAATAGATCACGAAATCATCATTTCCTTCCGGTAATGACAAAATGGGTGCAGACGTTAACTTCTTCTTTAATAACTGGAATGAGGATTCCTGTTCCGTGGACCAATCATACTTCTTTCCCTTTTGAGTCAATGCAGTTAAGGGTTTGGCGATTCTAGAAAAATCTTGAATGAATCTTCGGTAGTAACCAGCAAGACCTAAGAATTGGCGGATTTGTGTTGGAGTCTTCGGTGTTTCCCATTTACTAATGGCTTCGATCTTGGCGGGGTCAACTTTAATTCCATGTTTACTGACAACATGGCCCAAAAATTGTACTTCTTGTAACCAGAAATCACACTTCGAAAATTTTGCGTACAATTCTTCTTTCTTGAGTATCTCTAGTACCAGTCTTAAGTGTTGCTCATGTTCTTCCTTGTTCTTCGAGTAAATCAATATGTCGTCGATAAAAACAGTGACAAATTTGTCTAAATATGGTCTACAGATGCGATTCATTAGATCCATGAATACTGCTGGAGCATTAGTCAATCCAAAAGGCATGACTAAAAATTCATAGTGACCGTAACGGGTTCTGAACGCTGTTTTAGGAACATCTTCTTCCTTCACTCTCAGCTGATGATATCCGGAGCGTAGATCAATCTTAGAATAAACACTTGATCCTTGCAATTGATCAAACAAATCATCAATCCTCGGTAATGGGTACCGATTCTTGATCGTTAATTTATTTAATTCTCGGTAATCTATGCACATTCTCATAGATCCATCCTTCTTCTTGACGAACAGAATAGGAGCACCCCAAGGTGAAAAACTAGGACGAATAAATCCACAGTCCGATAATTCTTGCAACTGGTCTTGTAATTCTTGCATTTCTGAAGGTGCAAGTCTATATGGAGATCGGGCTACAGGTGCAGCTCCTGGTATGAGATCAATCCGGAATTCTACACATCTGTGTGGAGGTAGCCTCGGTAATTCTTCTGGAAATACTCCGGGATATTCTCTTACAACCGGCATGTCATCAATGCTTCTTTCTTCAGTATCGATCTTCTTTACGTGTGCCAGAATAGCATAACAACCTTTTCTTATAAGTTTCTGGGCCTTCATACAGCTGATAAAGTTCAGTTTTGAGTTGTTCTTCTCCCCATAAATCATTAATGACGTTTCATCTTTACGAGGGATGCGGATTGCTTTCTCAGCGCAAAGAACTTCCGCTCTTGTTTTGGACATCCAGTCCATGCCAACGATTACATCAAAACTTCCTAATTCTACGGGTATCAAATCAATTTTGAAGGTTTCACCAGCGAGATTCATTTCGCAACCATGGCAAATTTTATCGGCTTTTATCAGTTTACCATTAGCTAATTCAATAGTATATTTATCGTCTAGAGGTAATGATGCACATTTTAGTTTAAAACTAAAGTCTTTACACATATAACTTCTATCAGCACCCGTATCAAACATAATAGAAGCTAGTTGATTATTAACGGTAAACGTACCCGTGACAAGATTAGGATCCTCACGTGCTTTACTGGCACTAACATTAAATGCCCTCCCACGTGCGGGTTCTTTGTTCTTCTCCTTATCAGGGCATTGATTTATAAAGTGACCAGACTTCCCGCATCCATAACATTTCTTGACATCGGTCAATTTTGTCTTTACTTCAGAAACGGTGGCATAACAATCTTTCGCCACATGTCCTTTCTTTCTGCACTTATCACAGACCACTTGGCAATAGCCTGCATGATGTGTGTAACACCTTTTACAGAACGGATGAGGTCCCTTATAGTTTGGACTTGCAGTTGCCCCATCTTGTTTACCTTTAAAAGTTTCTTGTTTCTTCAGGTGAGTACTTTTGCCCTTATAGTCTTCCCATTTCCTCTTTCCTTCAGTTGTCTTGACTTCGGTAATTGGTGCCTTAATCGAACTCTCTGTGATCTGGTCCATGAGTTGGTGTGCCATTGTCATGGCTTCCTGCATCGTATTTGGTTTGGACGATGTAACATTTCCTTTGATATTGATCGATAAACCGTCAATATACATTTCTATCTTTCGTTTCTCGTTTGGCACCAATTCGGGACACAATAAGGCTAGTTCCATGAAACGCTTTTCATAGTTATTGAGATTCGCGCCGATAACCTTCAGATTATGTAACTCAGATTCCATTTTTCTGATCTCGTTTCGAGGACAGTACTCCTCGATTAGCATCTTTTTCAGTTCTTCCCAAGAGATATCATATGCCGTATCTATTCCTTCTGCTTTAGCATAATTGTTCCACCAAGTAAGTGCACCATCTTTCAACGTACACGAAGCATACTTTGACTTGTCTCCATTCGCACAATTACTGATTTTGAAAACGGACTCCATCTTTTCAAACCATCGGGTTAGACCGACTGGTCCCTCGGTTCCACTAAACGTTTGTGGTTTGCATCCTTGAAAAGTTTTGTATGAGCATCCGTTTCGTGAGTTTGTGTTTACGGCTGCTGCTTTGGCTGCTGCTTCGGCTGTTGCTTTTGCTGCCTCGGCTGCAGCAATTCTTTCATTCACACGTTTCTCGACTAGTTGCTCAAACTCAGCATCCGACATTTGAGACATGTTTCTTCAATAAACACAACAGATATAATTTAATCAAATAGAATATTATAGGTAAAATGAGTTGTCAATAGTTAATCGTAGCATATTAATAATATGAACCGATTATTATAAAAGCCTTTTCTTCTTATTAGCATTTTATAATTATTTCTAGGGTATTACCTACCCGTTAAGTTCATACATAATAGCTAGTACAAGGAATTAACTACTAAAATCCTAATAATATTCCACTATGAAAAATTATAGCGAGTTACTACATTATTATGTAATAATAATAATAAGAAGTACTAATAATACAAATAATCATTCCATGCATTTATTATTAATAAACCAAAATAATACAATACCATACAATACTGATATTTTACATATGCTTATTTTACATAACAAGATAGAGTAGCACACATAAGCAATAGAATAGCGCATGGAAGATTTATGGTTGCGAGGTCGTTTATTCAGAACTATCAGAAACTTCTTCCCATTTGGTTCTCTCTGCCAATTGTATGTGTGCACATGGTCCGACAGACATTCTGGCAGTGTATTTTATTTTTGGTTGGGGTTTTGAGGTACCCGTTGCCTCAGTGGGTTTAATACAATAAGGGTGGTTACGGATCGAATGGTCATGTTCCTTTTTAATAATTAAGGACTTTTTATTATTGTGGTTGTTTTTATTATCTATAGCAAGTTGGAATTTCTCCTTAGTGATCTCTTTTATTTCATTAGCGAAATCCACCTCCTTACTGATTTCGTCTGATGACGAACTGTCTGAGTCATGTGTAGGAGAATATGATGACGAACTGCGAGAATATGTACCGGTGGTCATGAACCGAAATCTGCCAGGCGTAATCGGCACAACCCGCCCATCGGCGGTATATCTGGACCAATGTCCTTATTTGTTTAGAAATGGACGATCCTCGTTTACTCCAGGGATCATGGGTCCATGCCAACGATACTGTGGCTCCGGAAAACTAGAGTTGGGTGGAGCTTGAACCTCCTCTGGGTTTACCGGGAGTTGAGATTCCCCGGCTAACACAATTTCTTCTTTAATAGGTATTGGAACGCCCTTTTCAGTTGTGGATAGAATAGATTCAGTGTCCGATTCCGAGTCGTACAAAATGATAGGATTAGAAGAAGTCATCTATCACATAATTGAAACAACAATTACGTTAGCATATAAATATATTACATATAATGTTTTTGACCAAATGATAAGCAAAAATAGTAAAAACAAATATGGTCATAGTCCAGACTCACTAATGCATCCTAACAATTACCAGTTAAACACACTAATGTAATTTCTGGTTCCCTATGACCTCAAGCTCGGATACCAACTGTAACGACCCGTCAAAATCGCTATTGACGCGGCACGTTAATCATTGATTCCACAGTGAGGTTTTGACCTCTATATGATACGTTTTGATAAAATATTGCATTCATTAAAATAAGTGACTTTCTAAACATAGAAAGTTATAAACATGTGGGCAAGTGCTTAGGTATAAGCAAAACCCCGAAATACATAAGTCTTTAATTTACAGGTTGACATCACAGTCCAATTATTTATTACACAACGCAGTTTTATTTTGAATGCAATAAACTTTGTACAAAGCATGAGAGACTCCATGCAGGCAACAAGCACATCACAGCGGAAGCATTCTAAGGACCTGAGAATAAAACATACTAAAAAGTCAACACGAATGTTGGTGAGTTATAGGTTTAATTGCTCGAGTCATAAACATATATAAAGATAGACCACAAGATTTCATCAAAAGTTTATCAATAGATTCTACGTAACAGAGCACCCTGGTAACTAAACTTAACGCTATAGTGATAATTACCCCATTCGTTTTAATACACGCAAACCAACGTGTCTTAAACTCAAATAACATACGTCCGTTAAAAGGCTAGCGCTCTAGCTCGGACGGGGATGTCAAGCCCTATGGATCCATATACAATTATTCGCGCCCACCAGTCCATATCCTATGTACTGGCAGCTACTAGTTACCAAAGCTAAGGGATTTTCGGTTTAACTCAGTGTAGAATTTAGTATGTACTTGTGTCTTATCGCGTTTAAAATAAATTGCATGTATTCTCAGCCCAAAAATATTTAAAGTATTTAAAAAGGGAGACTATAAACTCACAGTTCAATATTGCGATTCAATATTGTAGGCAAATTGCGTAGACGTAATGATGGTAGACGACTGTATGGTTGGTCTTGGATTCAAGAACAATACCCCGAATAATACCTAATATTTCCTTAGCTTAAAGCGGTTTGAAACCCGAATTAAAAACACCCTCGTATATACCTTATTATTATTAAACTTAAATTTAAAATTATAATTATAATATAAATATAAATATTGAGAGTTAATGTGAAAAACTTCGTCGAACAAACTGCGTATTTATATTACTTTTCGATTTACTGTAGCTCATGCGATCGCATGAGTTTTCAGTGTTTTTGCCATGCGATCGCATGGCCGCCTTTTCCGTTTTTGTTTGCTAGTTCGCCGACATCAAATAGTGTTTACTGTAGCAAATAAATGTTTTACTGTAGCAATAGTGTTTACTGTAGCAAATAGTGTTTACTGTAGCAAATCACTGTAGCAAGTCGTTTTCACTGTAGCACTGTAGCAAAATACGGTTTCACTGTAGCAAATAGTGTTTTACTGTAGGAAATAGTGTTTTACAGTAGCAAAGTAATTTTTACTGTAGCAACTAGGGTTTTACTGTAGGAAAGTCGTTTTTACTTGTATATATATATATATATATATATATATATATATATATATATATATATATATATATATATATATATACATACATATAATTGTTCATGAATCGTTGAGAGTAGTCAAAGGTAATTGTATATATGAAACAGTTCTAAAATTTTGAGACTCAATCTAACAGACTTTGTTTAACGTGCCAAAATAATAAATCATATAGAGAATTGGTTTAAATTAGTCGAAATTTTTCGGGTCATCACACTATGTATGGGATGTATATTGAAATATGAAATCTTGTGGTCTATTATTATTATTTAATAATATATAGGATAAACCTATAACTCACCAACATTTTTGTTGACGTTTTAAGCATGTTTATTCTCAGGTGATTATTAAGAGCTTCCGCTATTGCATACTAGAATATGGACAAGATTTAGAGTCCATGCTTGTATGATATTATGTAAAAACTGCATTCAAGAAACTTATTTTTGATGTAATATGTTCTTATTGTAAACCATTATGTAATGGTCGTGTGTAAACGGTATATTTTAGATTATCATTATTTGATAATCTACGTAATGCTTTTTAAACCTTTATCGATAAAATAAAGGTTATAGTTGTTTTAAAAATGAATGCAGTCATTGAAAAACGTCTCATATACAGGTCAAAACCTCACGACGAAATCAATTAATATAGAACGTTTATAATCAATATGAACGGGACATTTCAGTTGGTATCCGAGTGTTGGTCTTAGAGAACCAGAAAATTGCATTAGTGTGTCTTACCGAGTTTGTTAGGATGCATTAGTGAGTCTGGACTTCGACCGTGTTTTTCTTCAAAAAAAAAAAAAAAAAAAAAAAAAAAAAAAAAGATTGCTTAACATTTTTTTGTTGGAAACTATATATTATTAACATGTAAATATTATGTGATATATTAATCTCTTAACTTGTTTGATATTGTGTGATAGATGTCGACCTCTAGTACAAATCCCATTAATTCACCTAATAATAATGAAGAGTCGAATATATTTTGAGAAGATTCACAAATTCCCGAAGAGGAACCGGAAGAAGAGGAACCGGAAGAGGAGGAACCGGAAGAGGAGGAACCGGAAGAAGAGGAACCAGAAGAGGAGGAATCGAAAGAGGAGGAACCAGAAGAAGAAGAGGTTCCGGAGGAAGAAATATTGATACCAATAGTAAATCAATTAAATAAAAGAAAATCCTCAACCAACGGACCAAAGTTAATAATGGTCAATGGTGTTTCCGCCGAGGAAGCAAAATATTGGGAAGATTACCAATTTTCCGATGAATCGGATCCCGATGAGGATTCCGATGATGTTATAGAAATTACCTCGACCCAATTTAATAAAGCGAAAGAAAATAATAAGGGAAAAGGTATAAAAATAGAGAAACCCGATTCCAACCCCGATGAACTTTATATGTATCGACAACATCCGTATTTCCTAAAATGTAACAATGACCCGGGAACCTCTAAACCACCAGGTTTTTCTAAACCATTATATAAAACGACGGCTCGTATTAGAGGAACACCATATATTCCTAGAAAATTAGGAAAACGAACCAAGTTCGAAGAAGAAGAAACCAGTGATTCAGATTAGAGGGTTGTAATCATATTGTGTATTATATGTATTGTAGTGTGCTTGTATTTTTTTTGTTCTATGTAAAAATTGCTTGTATTGTTTGTTAATTATCTTTTACGAATCTAATTCTTGTCTATTTTACAGTATAAAAACAAAATGGACGTTAAGGGTAGACAACCAAATATTTTAGAAGACCTACCAGAGGATATGATTGAGGAAATCTTGTCTAGAGTCGGTCAGAATTCATCAGCACATTTAGTTATGGCGAAATTAACTTGTCAAACATTTGAAACACTTTCCAGAAATGCCTTAGTTTATAAAAGGCTTTCCTTTGATAGGTGGGGTATATCACATTGGGGAGACTGTAAGTTACGCAGTGTTTTCTTTAAAGCGTTAAATGCGGGGAACCCAAATGCAATTTTACGCTACGGGTTAAGAACCTATTTTGACTCAACATATCCCAACATAGGATTTCGTGAATTAGAAAGAGCTTCTAACATGCAACATAAAGAAGCATGTTATGCTTACGGGTTAGTGATGTTCGCTTCTTACCAAAGTGAGAAAAAGAATATCGGATTGCAACTTTTAAATAAAACCTTCCCACAAGTGACGGATTCAGTAATTGGGGTGAGAAACAAGGTTTTTAGATTATTACGGGGTGTTGGACATTACGAAACCCTCGTCCTTTTGACGACGTTACAACATGCTGCCTAGCCAATGGTCATAACGGTTATTTTCCACAAGTCCAAGGATGGGAAGTCGTCTTAGTAAAACCAGAATGCATGACTTGTTTCTGGACTTATGAATTACGTGTCTTTATTTCCTTTGCTGAACAACTTGCATATTAACTAGATTTATCTTCAAAACTGTCATGTATCATAGTGTACTGTATTTCATGTTATATGTAATATAGCGAAGTTGTAAGTTTGAAGAATATTTGTATGTGATATATTATTATAATCAGTTTTTCATATGGAATTGTAGTAGTTGAATTGTATATTAGCTAATAAGTATGAACTTAACGGGTAGGTAGTACCCTAATTTAAACTTATAAAATGCTAATATGAAGAAAAAGCTTTTATAAATGAGTTCATATTATGCTACAAAATACTATTGACTACTCTTAATATTATGTATGATTAACTCGATTCAGTTGTCTATTTTGAAGGTAATGGCACCGACTACTCGACACACCATGAATATGAACGAAGAGGAATTTCGTACCTTTTTTGCTACAAACATAGCCGCAGTACAGGCTACGCTACATACCAACAATAACGCTGAATCTAGCAATGCAGCTAACGGCGCAAGAAATCGTGTAGGATGCACCTACAAAGAATTCACTGCCTGCAAACCTTTGAAATTTGATGAAACCGAAGGACCAATTAGATTGAAACGGTGGACCGAGAAATTCGAATCGGTGTTTGCCATAAGTAAGTGTACTGAAGAGGACAAAGTTAAGTACGCTACACATACCTTCACAGGTACTGCGTTAACGTGGTGGAACACCTATCTTGAACAGGTAGGACAAAATACTGCTTACGCACTACCGTGGTCGACATTCAAGCAATTGATGAACGAGCAGTACCGTCCTAGAAACGAAGTCAATAAACTCAAGGCAGAACTTAGAGAGTTACGAACACAAGGGTTCAACGTTACCACATATGAACGACGATTCACAGAGTTGTGCCTATTGTGTCCGGGAGCATTCGAAGATGAAGAAGAGAAGATCGACGCATTTGTAAAAGGGCTACCAGTAAGGATTCAAGAAGATGTAAGTTCACACGAGCCCGCTTCTATAAAGAAGGCAAGTCGAATGGCTCATAAACTCATAAATCAGATTGAGGGAAGAACTAAAGAGCAAGTGGCCGAAGAAGTCAACACGAAACAACTCAAGAGGAAGTGGGAGGAAAACGGTGACAAGAGTCACCAGTACAACAACAATAACAATTACAACCACAATCGCAACAACTATCCCAACAACCGCAACAACAATCGCAACAATAACCGCAATCCTAACAATAACTACAACAAACATCCCAACAACAACAACTACTACAACAACCATTTCAACAACAATAACAATCCCAACAACAACCTCAATAACAACAACGGCAACAAAAACCAAAAACAGCCATGTCATAGGTGTGAAGAAAATCACCAGGGGTTTTGCACGACATTTTGCAACAGGTGTAAAAGAAATAGTCATAGCGCGACAAAGTGTGAGGTCTACGGACCAAAGTTTAACAGAACTAAGGGAGCAAATAATGCCGGAACAAGTAATGCCGAAACGAATAGTGTCGGAGCAAGTAATACCAACGCTGTTTGTTATAAATGTGGAAAACCGGGCCACATTATTAGAAATTGCCCGAATCAGGGGAATACTAATGGGCAGGTCCGTAGAAGAGTTTTCAATATTAATGCGGCAGAAGCACAGGAAGACCCGGCGCTTGTTACGGGTACGTTTCTTATTGACGATAAATCTGCTTATGTTTTATTTGATTCGGGTGCGGATAGAAGCTATATGAGTAGAGAATTTTGTGCTAAATTAAGTTACCCATTGAAGCCTTTGGATAGTAAATTTTTACTCGAATTATCAAACGGTAAATTAATTTCAGCAGATAATATATGTCGGAATCAAGAAATTAAACTGGTTAGCGAAACATTTAAGATTGACTTGATACCAGTAGAGTTAGGGAGTTTTGATGTGATAATCGGTATGGACTGGTTGAAAGAAGTGAAAGTAGAGATCGTTTGTTACAAAAATGTAATTCGCATTATACGAGAAAAAGAAAAACCCTTAATGGTGTACGGAGAAAAGAGCAACGCAAAGTTAAATCTTATTAGTAACCTGAAGGCACAAAAACTAATAAGAAAAGGTTACTATGCTGTGCTAGAACACGTCGAGAAAGTCAATTCCGAAGAAAAGAACATCAATGATATTCCCGTCGCAAAAGAATTTCCCGATGTATTTCCAAAAGAATTATCGGGACTACCTCCACACCGATCCGTTGAATTTCAAATAGACCTTGTACCGGAAGCTGCACCAATAGCTCGTGCTCTATACAGACTAGCACCTAGCGAAATGAAGGAACTTCAAAGCCAATTACAAGAACTTTTAGAGCGTGGTTTCATTCGACCAAGCACATCACCGTGGGGAGCTCCTGTTTTGTTTGTCAAGAAGAAAGATGGTACATTCAGGTTGTGTATCAACTACCGAGAGTTGAACAAACTTACCATCAAGAACCGCTACCCACTACCGAGAATCAACGACTTATTTGATCAATTACAAGGCTCGTCTGTTTATTCGAAGATCGATTTACGTTCTGGATATCATCAAATGCGGGTGGAGGAGGATGATATTCCAAAGACTGCTTTTAGGACGCGTTACGGTCATTACAAGTTTATGGTTATGCCATTTGGATTGACTAATACACCAGCTGTGTTCATGGACCTCATGAACCGAGTGTGTGGGCCATATCTTGACAAGTTTGTCATTGTTTTCATCGATGACATACTTATTTACTCGAAGAATGATCAAGAGCACGAAGAACACTTGAGAAAAGTGCTAGAGTTGTTAAGGAAAGAAAAACTGTACGCTAAGTTTTCAAAGTGTGCATTTTGGTTGGAAGAAGTTCAATTCCTCGGTCACATAGTGAACAAAGAAGGTATTCAGGTGGATCCAGCAAAGATTGAAACCGTTGAAAAGTGGGAAACCCCGAAAACTCCGAAATACATACGCCAGTTTTTAGGACTAGCTGGTTACTACAGAAGGTTCATCCAAGAATTTTCCAGAATAGCAAAACCCTTGACTGCATTAACGCATAAAGGGAAAATTTGAATGGAAGGATGAACAAGAGAAAGCATTTCAGTTATTGAAGAAAAAGTTAACTACGGCCCCTATATTGTCATTACCTGAAGGGAATGATGATTTTGTGATATATTGTGACGCCTCAAAACAAGGTCTCGGTTGTGTATTAATGCAACGAACGAAAGTAATTGCTTATGCGTCTAGACAATTGAAGATTCACGAACAAAATTATACGATGCATGATTTGGAATTAGGCGCGATTGTTTTTGCATTAAAGACTTGGAGGCACTACTTATATGGGGTCAAAAGTATTATATATGCCGACCATAAAAGTCTTCAACACATATTTAATCAGAAACAACTGAATATGAGGTAACGTAGGTGGATTGAATTGTTGAATGATTACGACTTTGAGATTCGTTACCACCCGGGGAAGGCAAATGTGGTAGCCGACTCCTTGAGCAGAAAGGACAGAGAACCTATTCGAGTAAAAGCTATGAATATAATGATTCACATTAACCTTACTACTCAAATAAAGGAGGCGCAACAAGGAGTTTTAAAAGAGGGAAATTTAAGGGATGAAATACCCAAAGGATCGGAGAAGCATCTTAATATTCGGGAAGACGGAACCCGGTATAGGGCTGAAAGAATTTGGGTACCAAAATTTGGAGATATGAGAGAAATGGTACTTAGAGAAGCTCATAAAACTAGATACTCAATACATCCTGGAACGGGGAAGATGTACAAGGATCTCAAGAAACATTTTTGGTGGCCGGGTATGAAAGCCGATGTTGCTAAATACGTAGGAGAATGTTTGACGTGTTCTAAGGTCAAAACTGAGCATCAGAAACCATCAGGTCTACTTCAACAACCCGAAATCCCAGAATGGAAATGGGAAAACATTACCATAGATTTCATCACTAAATTGCCAAGGACTGCAAGTGGTTTTGATACTATTTGGGTAATAGTTGATCGTCTCACCAAATCAGCACACTTCCTGCCAATAAGAGAAGATGACAAGATGGAGAAGTTAGCACGACTGTATTTGAAGGAAGTCATCTCCAGACATGGAATACCAATCTCTATTATCTCTGATAGGGATGGCAGATTTATTTCAAGATTCTGGCAGACATTACAGCAAGCATTAGGAACTCGTCTAGACATGAGTACTGCCTATCATCCACAAACTGATGGGCAGAGCGAAAGGACGATACAAACGCTTGAAGACACACTACGAGCATGTGTTATTAATTTCGGAAACAGTTGGGATCGACATCTACCGTTAGCAGAATTTTCCTACAACAACAGCTACCATTCAAGCATTGAGATGGCGCCGTTTGAAGCACTTTATGGTAGAAAGTGCAAGTCTCCGATTTGTTGGAGTGAAGTGGGGGATAGACAGATTACGGGTCTAAAAATAATACAAAAAACTACCGAGAAGATCATCCAAATTCAACAACGGTTGAAAACCGCCCAAAGTCGACAAAAGAGCTACGCTGACATTAAAAGAAAAGATATAGAATTTGAAATTGGAGAGATGGTCATGCTTAAAGTTGCACCTTGGAAAGGCGTTGTTCGATTTGGTAAACGAGGAAAATTAAATCCAAGGTATATTGGACCATTCAAGATTATTGATCGTGTCAGACCAGTAACTTACCGACTTGAGTTACTTCAACAACTCGCGGGTATACATAACACTTTTCACATCTCGAATTTAAAGAAATGTTTTGCTAAAGAAGATCTCACTATTCCGTTAGATGAAATCCAAATCAACAAAAAACTTCAATTCATCGAAGAACCCGTCAAAATAATGGATCGTGAGGTTAAAAGACTTAAGAAAAACAAGATACCAATTGTTAAGGTTCGATGGAATGCTCGTAGAGGACCCGAGTTCACCTGGGAATGAGAAGACCAGATGAAAAAGAAATACCCGCATTTATTTCCAGAAGATACGTCAACACCTCCAACTGCTTAAAATTTCGGGACGAAATTTATTTAACGGGTAGGTACTGTAGTGACCCGAACTTTTCCATGTTTATATATATATTAAATGAAATTTTTATTTACATGATTAAGTGTTTCCAACATGTTAAGCAATCAAACTTGTTAAGACTTGATTAATTAAAATAGGTTTCATATAGACATTTGACCACCCAAGTTGACCGGTGATTCACGAATGTTAAAACTTGTAAAAACTATATGATGACATATATATGATTATATATATATTTAACATGATATTATGATAATTAAGTATCTCATTAGGTATTTTAACAATGAGTTATATACATAAAATTGAGTTTATTGAATTAAGAAACTCGAAACGATATATATATAACGATTATCGTTATAACAACTTCTTACTAAATACATATGAATCATATTAAGATATTGATACACTATGTTTAATCATGATAAATGATAAGTAAACATGTCATTAAGTGTATTAACAATGAACTACATATGTAAAAACAAGACTACTAACTTAATGATTTCGAAACGAGACATATATGTAACGATTATCGTTGTATCGACATTTAAATGTATATATATCATATTAAGATATATTAATATATCATATTATCATGATAATATAATAATTTAACATCTCATTAGATATAATAAACATTGGGTTAACAACATTTAACAAGATCGTTAACTTAAAGGTTTCAAATCAACATTTACATGTAACGACTAACGATGACTTAACGACTCAGTTAAAATGTATATACATGTAGTATTTTAATATGTATTCATACACTTTTGAAAGACTTCAAGACACTTATTAAAATACTTCTACTTAACAAAAATGCTTACAATTACATCCTCGTTCAGTTTCACCAACAATTCTACTCGTATGCAACCGTATTCGTACTCGTACAATACACAGCTTTTAGATGAATGTACTATTGGTATATACACTCCAATGATCAGCTCTTAGCAGCCCAGGTGAGTCACCTAACACATGTGGGAACCATCATTTGGCAACTAGCATGAAATATCTCATAAAATTACAAAAATATGAGTAATCATTCATGACTTATTTACATGTAAACAAAATTACACATCCTTTATATCTAATCCATATACCAACGACCAAAAACACCTACAAACACTTTCATCCTTCAATTTTCTTCATCTAATTGATCTCTTTCAAGTTCTATCTTCAAGTTCTAAGTGTTCTTCATAAATTCTACAAGTTCTAGTTTCATAAAATCAAGAATACTTCCAAGTTGCTAGCTTACTTCCAATCTTGTAGAGTGATCATCCAACCTCAAGAAATCTTTCTTATTTACAGTAAGATATCTTTCTAATACAAGGTAATACTTATATTCAAACTTTGATTCAATTTCTATAACTATAACAATCTTATTTCGAGTGGAAATCTTACTTGAACTTGTTTTCGTGTCATGATTCTACTTCAAGAACTTTCAAGCCATCCAAGATCCTTTGAAGCTAGATCCATTTGTCTCTTTTCCAGAAGGTTTATCCACAAAACTTGAGGTAGTAATGATGTTCATAACATCATTCAATTCATACATATAAAGCTATCTTATTCGAAGGTTTAAACTTGAAATCACTAGAACATAGTTTAGTGAATTCTAAACTTGTTCGCAAACAAAAGTTAATCCTTCTAACTTGACTTTTAAAATCAACTAAACACATGTTCTATATCTATATGATATGCTAACTTAATGATTTAAAACCTGAAAACACGAAAAACACCGTAAAATCGGACATACGCCGTCGTAGTAACACTGCGGGCTCTTTTGGGTTTGATAATTAAAAACTATGATAAACTTTGATTTAAAAGTTGTTCTTCTGGAAAAATGATTTTTCTTATGAACATGAAACTATATCCAAAAATCATGGTTAAACTCAAAGTGGAAGTATGTTTTTCAAAATGGCCATCAAGACGTCGTTCTTTCGACTGAAATGACTACCTCTTACAAAAACGACTTGTAACTTATATTTCTGACTATAAACCTATACTTTCTCTGTTTAGATTCATAAAATAAAGTTCAATATGAAACCATAGCAATTTGATTCACTCAAAACGGATTTAAAATGAAGAAGTTATGGGTAAAACAAGATTGGATATTTTTTGATTTTTGTAGCTACGGGAAATATTAACAATTCTATACAAATCATATCCTAGCTAACTTATATTGTATTATACATGTATTCTAATATATTATATAATCTTGGGATACCATAGACACGTATGCAAATGTTTTGACATATCATATCGACCCATGTATATATATTATTTGGAACAACCATAGACACTCTATATGCAGTAATGTTGGAGTTAGCTATACAGGGTTGAGGTTGATTCCAAAAATATATATACTTTGAGTTGTGATCTAGCCTGAGACGTGTATACACTGGGTCGTGGATTGATTCAAGATAATATATATCGATTTATTTCTGTACATCTAACTGTGGACAACTAGTTGTAGGTTACTAACGAGGACAGCTGACTTAATAAACTTAAAACATCAAAATGTATTAAAAGTGTTGTAAATATATTTTGAACATACTTTGATATATATGTACATATTTGTTATAGGTTCGTGAATCGACCAGTGGACAAGTCTTACTTTCCGAAGAAGTAAAAATCTGTGAAAGTGAGTTATAGTCCCACTTTTAAAATCTAGTATTTTGGGATGAGAATACATGCAGTTTTATAAATGTTTTACGAAATAGACACAAGTAAATGAAACTACATTATATGGGTGAATGATCGAAGCCGAATATGCTCCTTTTGCTTGGTAGCCTAAGAATTAGTAAACCGATCTACTAATTGACGCGAATCATAAAGATAGATCTATTGGGCCTAACGAACCCCATCTAAAGTACCGGATGCTTTAGTACTTCGAATTCATTTATATCATGTCCGAAGGATTTCCCGGAATGATAGGGGATATTCTTATATGCATCTTGTTAATGTCGGTTACCAGGTGTTCACCATATGAATGAATTTTATCTCTATGTATGGGATGTATATTGAAATATGAAATCTTGTGGTCTATTATTATGATTTAATAATATATAGGGTAAACCTATAACTCACCAACATTTTTGTTGACGTTTTAAGCATGTTTATTCTCAGGTGATTATTAAGAGCTTCCGCTGTTGCATACTAAAATAAGGACAAGATTTGGAGTCCATGCTTGTATGATATTATGTAAAAACTGCATTCAAGAAACTTATTTTTGATGTAATATGTTCTTATTGTAAACCATTATGTAATGGTCGTGTGTAAATGGTATATTTTAGATTATCATTATTTGATAATCTACGTAATACTTTTTAAACCTTTATCGATAAAATAAAGGTTATGGTTGTTTTAAAAATGAATGCAGTCTTTGAAAAACGTCTCATATAGAAGTCAAAACCTCGCGACGAAATCAATTAATATGGAATGTTTATAATCAATATGAATGGGACATTTCAATATGATTGAGAAAATCTTGTCTAGAGTCGGTTGGACTTCATCAGCACATTTAGTTTTGGCGAAATTAACTTGTCAAACATTTGAAAGACTTTCCAAAAATGCCTTAGTTTATAAAAGGCTTTCCTTTGATAGGTGGGGTATATCACATTGGGGAGACCGTAAGTTACGCCGTGTTTTCTTTAAAGTGTTAAATGCGGGGAACCCAAATGCAATTTTACGCTACGGGTTAAGAACCTATTTTGACTCAACATATCCCAACATATGATTTCTTGAGTTAGAAAGAGCTTCTAACATGCAACATAAAGAAGCATGTTATACTTACGGGTTAGTGATGTTCGCTTCTTACCAAAATGAGAAAAAGAACATCGGGTTACAACTTTTAAATAAAACCTTCCCACAAGTGACGGATTCAGTAGTTGGGGTGAGAAACAAGGTTTTTAGATTATTACGGGGCTGTTGGACATTACGAAACCCTCATCCTTTTGATGACATGACAACATGCTGCCTAGCCAATGGTCATAACGGTTACTTTCCACAAGATCAAGGATGGGAAGTCGTCTTAGTAAAACCTGAATGCATGACTTGTTTCTGGACTTATGAATTATGTGTCTTTATTTCTTTTGCTGAACAACTTGCTTATTAACTAGAATTGCCTTTATAGCTGCCGAGTAGTAAAGTTATTATGTGTTATATTTCATCCTATATGTATAATAGCGGTATTGTAAGTTTGTAAAATATTGTATAAAGTTTGAACGCGAAATATTATTGTAATAATTTTTCATATAGAAGCGTAGTAGTTGAGTTGTATAGTAGCTAGTAAGTATGAACTTAACAGGTAGGTACTACCCGAATTAAAACTATAAAATGCTAATATGAAGAAAAAACTTTTATAAATAAGTTCATATAATGCTACGAAATACTATTGACTACTCTTAAATTCTATATGATTAACTCAATTCTTTTGGCTATTTTTGAAGGAAATGGCACCGACGACTCATCAGAATTTGAACATGAGCGAGGAAGACTTCCGTGTTTTCCTTGCAGCAAACATAGCCGCAGTACAGGCTGCGATGCAAAATAACAATAACTCTAGATCTAGCAGTGTAACTAATTCCATAAGAAATCGTGTAGGATGCTCCTACAAAGAATTCACTGCCTGCAAACCTTAGGAATTTGATGGAACCGAAGGACCAATTGGATTTAAACGGTGGACCGAGAAGGTCGAATCGGTGTTTGCCATAAGTAAGTGTACCGAAGAGGACAAAGTTAAGTACGCTACGCATACCTTCACAGGTACTGGGTTAACGTGGTGGAACACCTATCTTGAACAGGTAGGACAAAATGCTGCTTACGCACTACCGTGGTCAGCATTCAAGCAATTGATGAACGAGCAGTACCGTCCTAGAAACGAAGTAAATAAGCTCAAGGTAGAACTTAGAGAGTTACGAACACAAGGGTTTGATATTACCACATATGAACGACGATTCACAGAGTTGTGCCTATTGTGTCCGGGAACGTTCGAAGATGAAGAAGAGAAGATCGACGCGTTTATAAAAGGGTTACCAGTAAGGATTCAAGAAGATGTGAGTTCACACGAGCCCGCTTCCATACAAAAGGCAAGTCGAATGGCTCATAAACTCATAAATCAGATTGAGGGAAGAATTAAAGAGCAGGCGGTCGAAGAAGCCAACACGAAACAACTCAAGAGGAAGTGGGAGGAAAACGGTGACAAGAATCACCAGTACAACAACAATAACAATTACAACCACAATCGCAACAACTATCCCAACAACCGCAACAACAATCGTAACAATAACCGCAATCTTAACAATAACTACAACAAACGTCCCAACAACAACAACAACTACAACAACCGTTCCAACAACAATAACAATCCTAACAACAACCTCAATAACAACAACGGCAACAGAAACCAAAAATGCCAAAGGTGTGAAGAGTACCACCAGAATGAGTTCTGCACGACATTTTGCACCAAGTGTAAAAGAACTGGCCATGTTGAGAGAAAGTGTGAGGTCTACGGACCAAAGTTTAATAGAACTAAAGGGACAAATAGTGTCGAAACAAGTAATGCCGCCTTTGTTTGTTATGGGTGTGGAAAACTGGGCCACATTAGAAGTAATTGCCTAAATCAGGGGAATACTAATGGGCAGGGCCGCAGAAGAGTTTTCACTATTAATACGGCAGAAGCGCAGGAAGACCCGGAGCTTGTTACGGGTACGTTTCTTATTGACAATAAATCTGCTTATGTTTTATTTGATTCGGGTGTGGATAGAAGCTATATGAGTAGAGATTTTTTGTGCTAAATTAAGTTTCCCATTGACGCCTTTGGATAGTAAATTTTTACTCGAGTTAGCAAACGGTAAATTAATTTCAACAGATAATATATGTCGGGATAGAGAAATTAAACTGGGGGATGAAACGTTTAAAATTGATTTAATACCAGTCGAGCTAGGGAGTTTTGATGTAATAATTGGCATGGACTGGTTGAAAAAGGTGAGAGCAGAGGTTGTTTGTTACAAAAATGTGATTCGCATTATGCGTGAAAAAGGAAAACCTTTAATGGTGTACGGAGAAAAGAACAACGCGAAATTAAATCTTATTAGTAGTTTGAAGGCGCAAAAACTAATAAGAAAAGGTTGTTACGTCATTCTAGCACACATCAAGGAAGTTAAACCTGAAGAAAAGAACATCAGTGATGTTCCCGTCGCAAAAGAATTTCCCGATGTATTTCCGAAAGAATTACTGGGATTACGCACACATTGATCCGTTGAATTTCAAATAGACCTTGTACCAGGAGCTGCACCAATAGCTCGTGCTCCATACAGACTCGCACCCAGCGAAATAAAAGAATTACAAAGTCAATTACAGGAACTTTTAGAGCGTGGTTTCATTCGACCAAGCACATCACCGTGGGGAGCTCCTGTTTTGTTTGTCAAGAAGAAGGATGGTACATTTAGGTTGTGTATCTACTACCGAGAGTTGAACAAACTTACCATCAAGAACCACTACCCACTACCGAGTATCGACGACTTATTTGATCAACTACAAGGCTCGTCGGTTTATTTGAAGATCGACTTACGTTCTGGATATCACCAAATGCGGGTGAAGGAGGATGACATTCCGAAGACTGCTTTTAGGACGCGTTACGGTCATTACAAGTTTATGGTCATGCTGTTTGGATTGACTAATGCACCAGCTGTGTTCATGGACCTCATGAACCGAGTGTGTGGGCCATATCTTGACAAGTTTGTCATTGTTTTCATCGATGACATACTTATTTACTCGAAGAATGATCAAGAGCACGAAGAACATTTGAGAAAAGTGCTAGAGTTGCTAAGAAAAGAAAAACTGTACGCTAAGTTTTCAAAGTGTGCATTTGGGTAAGAAGAAGTTCAATTCCTCGGTCACATAGTGAACAAAGAAGGTATTCAGGTGGATCCAGCAAAGATTGAAACAGTTAAAAAGTGGGAAACCCCGAAAACTCCGAAACATATACGCCAATTTTTAGGAATAGCTGGTTATTACAGAAGATTCATCCAAGATTTTTCCAAAATAGCAAAACCCTTGACTGCATTAACGTATAAAGGGAAGAAATTTGAATGGAAAGATGAACAAGAGAAAACGTTTCAATTGTTAAAGAAAAAGTTAACTACGACACCTATATTGTCATTACCTGAAGGGAATGATGATTTTGTGATATATTGTGACGCCTCAAAGCAAGGTCTCGGTTGTGTATTAATGCAACGAACGAAAGTAATTGCTTATGCGTCTAGACAATTGAAGATTCATGAGCAGAATTATACGACGCATGATTTGGAATTAGGCACGGTTGTTTTTGCATTAAAGACTTGGAGGCACTATTTATATGGGGTCAAAAGTATTATATATACTGACCACAAAAGTCTTCAACACATATTTAATCAGAAACAACTGAACATG
The DNA here is from genome assembly GCF_046630445.1 of Rutidosis leptorrhynchoides. Lineage (NCBI taxonomy): Eukaryota > Viridiplantae > Streptophyta > Magnoliopsida > Asterales > Asteraceae > Rutidosis > Rutidosis leptorrhynchoides. The sequence goes on along the minus strand of NC_092336.1, from coordinate 498,802,672 downwards.
AGGTAGCGCAGGTGGATTGAATTGTTGAATGATTACGACTTTGAGATTCGTTACCACCCGGGGAAGGCAAATGTGGTAGCCGACGCCTTGAGCAGAAAGGACAGAGAACCCATTCGTGTAAAAGCTATGAATATAATGATTCACACTAACCTTATTACTCAAATAAAGGAGGCGCAACAAGGAGTTTTAAAAGAGGGAAACTCAAGGGATGAAATACCCAAAGGATTGGAGAAGCATCTTAATATTCGGGAAGGCGGAAGCCGGTATAGGGCTGAAAGAATTTGGGTACCAAAATTTGGAGATATGAGAGAAATGGTACTTAGAGAAGCTCATAAAACCAGATACTCAATACATCCTAGAACGGGGAAAATGTACAAGGATCTCAATAAACATTTTTGGTGGCCAGGTATGAAAGCCGATGTTGCTAAATACGTAGGGGAATGTTTGACGTGTTCTAAGGTCAAAGCGGAGCATCAGAAACCATCAGGTCTACTTCAACAACCCGAAATCCTGGAATGGAAATGGGAAAACATTACCATGGATTTCATCACTAAATTGCCAAGGACTGCAAATGGTTTTGATACTATTTGGGTAATAGTTGATCGTCTCACCAAATTAGCACACTTCCTGCCAATAAGAGAAGATGACAAGATGGAGAAGTTAGCAAGACTGTATTTGAAGGAAGTAGTCTCCAGACATGGAATACCAATCTCTATTATCTCTGATAGGGATGACAGATTTATTTCAAGATTCTGGCAGACATTACAGCAGGCATTAGGAACTCGTCTAGACATGAGTACTGCTTATCATCCACAAATTGATGGGCAGAGTGAAAGGACAATACAAATGCTTGAAGATATGCTACGAGCATGTGTTATTGATTTCGGAAACAGTTGGGATCGACACCATCCGTTAGCAGAATTTTCCTACAACAACATCTACCATTCAAGCATTGAGATTGCGCCGTTTGAAGCACTTTATGATAGAAAGTGCAGGTCTCCGATTTGTTGGAGTGAAGTGGGGGATAGACAGATTACGGGTCTGGAGATAATACAAGAAACTACCAAGAAGATCATCCAAATTCAACAACGGTTGAAAACCGCCCAAAGTCGACAAAAGAGCTACACTGACATTAAAAGAAAAGATATAGAATTTGAAATTGGAGAGATGGTCATGCTTAAAGTTGCACCTTGGAAAGGCGTTGTTCGATTTGGTAAACGGGGGAAATTAAATCCATGGTATATTGGACCATTCAAGATTATTGATCGTGTCGGACCAGTTGCTTACTGACTTGAATTACCTCAACAACTCGCGGCTGTACATAACACTTTTCACGTCTCAAATTTGAAGAAATATTTTGCTAAAGTAGATCTCACTATTCCGTTAGACGAAATCCAAATCAACGAAAAACTTCAATTCATCGAAGAAGCCGTCGAAATAATGGATCATGAGGTTAAAAGACTTAAGCAAAACAAGATACCAATTGTTAAGGTTCGATGGAATGCTCGTAGAGGACCCGAGTTCACCTGGGAATGAGAAGATCAGATGAAGAAGAAGTACCCGCACTTATTTCCAGAAAATACGTCAACACCTCCAACTGCTTAAAATTTCGGGACGAAATTTATTTAACGGGTAGGTACTGTAGTAACCCGAACTTTTCCATGTTTATATATATTAAATGAAATTGATATTTATATGATTAAGTGTTTCCAACATGTTAAGCAATCAAACTTGTTAAGACTTGATTAATTGAAATAGGTTTCATATAGACAATTGACCAACCAAGTTGACCGGTGATTCACGAACGTTAAAACTTGTAAAAACTATATGATGTCATATATATGGATATATATATAGTTAACATGATATTATGATAAGTAGACATATCATTAAGTATATTAACAATGAACTACATATGTAAAAACAAGACTACTAACTTAATGATTTCAAAACGAGACATCACTACTACATTTATCCGCATTTAGACCCCCATATATAGACGTGTTAATAAATTAACACGTCTATATAACTAAATGGACACGTCTAATTATAAAAAAGGCGGAACACCTCTAATTAACATATTATTTAGATGTGTTGACACGTCTAATTGACATATTTAGACGTGTTAATGATAAAAAGTGTGGAACACCTCTAATTAACATATTATCTAGACGTGTTGACATGTCTACTTTGACCAAATGAGAAGAACACGTCTAAATGTGTTATTATTTAAACATGTCGACACCTTAGAACACGTCTAAATTTCCATACCTCTATTAACTCACCAGATCAACTTAACTATAGTTATAACTCAATAACTTAAAAATTACACTCAATTTGTTCTCCTTATACGGTTATACCACTTACAAAATTAAGCTGCATACCTTATATCCAATATCAGTATACACGTGACATAAAAAACCCCTAAAACATCCAAGCGCTCAAAACCTTTATGTTGTGGTTGTTCTGTTGATTGTTGTTGAAAAGTTGGTTTGTGTTAGATTCCTGTCAAATCATTCATCATTGCAGCATTCGATTCAACAGGTGATTATTTCTTATAGTCAATTTGATTGTTACATCGATTATATATTGTTCGTAATTAAATTAGATGTTAGCGAATTGATGGTTCGATTTAGGTTTTGTATATGCGTAATCTATGCTATTGATTCGATTTAGTTTGTTCCGTAACTGGAACCCTTATTGATTATTGAATACTTATGCATAAAGTTGCTTGATTATTGTGCTATTTGCAAAAACCAATTCGATTTAGATTTTGTATGTGCATAACCTAACTGATACAATCATGTTTATTGAATGATGCAATTCGATTTAGGTTTTGTGTACGCATAAAGTTGATCATGTTCACTTCTAACTGTACTTTTACTCAAATAAACATTCAAGTAACTATATGCTTAATCTTTTGGTTCATGTGGACTGTAGTTGGTACCAACAATATTAATAGCGTTATCGTTTTCTAGCACAATTTTGAAACTATGTGTGAACAAAGGATACATTGAAATAATATCGCTTATTTTTGTTTATTCATTGATCAGTGATGAACACTTATTGAACGAAGGATACGTTGTTATTCCTGAAACATAAATGGTACAATCAGTTAACGTCGATAAAATATTGCTGGTCTTGATAAATAAAAAGGAGTAATTAAAGCAGATTGGAGTAATGTTGGTGGCTGTAACTACAAGATGCATACGAACTGCGCCCGCCCATAGGAAAAAACATGAAGAAAACTTATTAAGGTAAACCAAGTGTTTTGATGATTTTGGGTCATTTTGATGAATCAAATGTTTAATGATTATGCGTCTAGTGTAAAGTGTGCGGATTGTGTGTTGATAGTGTGAATTGTTTTTTTTTACAAGTAAAAAGCTATTTCTGTCCGTTTGGATCCTTTGACCCATTTGACCAATTGGGTGTCAATTCAGGTAATGGTTGATTTGGGCATGTCCCATATGTTGTAATATTTAAGTTTGCAGGTGTTGGCACCTTAAAAATGAGCTTAGGGTATATTTTGGTTAAAGAATATATATTGATCCATTTGGTATAAATGTCAAAAGTGACCATCGGGCCTACTTTGTGGACTCGTAAAATGAAATTGGGTAAGTTTTGGTGAAAACTAGTAATTGGGTTAGAAAGTAGGCCCAACAAGCTTCGAAATGATATAAGATATGTTTGATTTTGTCGGGTTTAAACGAGTTTAAACGGATGTCAAAACTGGGAGTGTAGGGCTGTTAATTGCTGTGGAAATAGCAGATAGCAGCACAGCAGCAATAGTTTGGAGTAGTCGTGGTTCTGTTTTTGTGAGGCTATAACTTTTAAACTGTAGCTCTGTTTTCGATGAGTAAACTGTCTATAGAAAGATAGGAGAGTCATCTATCCAATGGTCATGTCGTAAGTGCTAAATCAGTTTTTGTGGTACCCGAAACCCGCTGTAAAGTTGCTGGAATAAAACATTTAGTAAAAAATATGGGCGTTTCACCTTTATACGCATATACATAGTAATAAATTTTTTGCCGAATTTTCCCAGATTGTGCCCCTGAAGACTTATACGTTTGTGCTACCTTTGTTGGGGGGCTGTGGTAATAATGATATGTCCAAAGCTTTGAGGTAAGCTTGATCAAAGATTAATTTGTGATGAACTACGTTGCAATTTTGTTACGTAGTGAATGCTTAAGTTTTTTTTATTATAAAATTAGATATAAATTTTACATGTACTAAGAGAAACTTATAAAATATATAAAGATGATGGTCACCCTATATATTTAGTGAATCGTATACAAATATATTAATGCTCAAGCATACTTCGTTATAAAATAAAGAATAGGAGTATAAAATATATCTAATTTGTTCTTTGCAGGTTGGGAATGATGTACCCCTTTTCTTAGAGAAACTTATAAATGTTAAGAAAGATGGTGGTGATCCTGACTGCTATTCAGGTATAAAATTTAATGGTTTGTTATATTGATTTAGTTTGTTACTCATAAAGCTTAATTGTTGTGATAGATATAGCTAAAAAATTTATTGTATTATTTCCCTTTAGACTTTTGTATTATTTACTTTTTGTATATGGAGGGTATATACTTTGTGTATGTGAAATTGTACGTATTGTACTAGGCAGAACTACATTAGCATATGAAGATTCCGCATAATCGTGCAACCTTTGTACAAACATGAAATGCATTAGCATTAAAATGTGGTTGGCGGAAGGCGGCAGGAGGGACTAATCGGGACGAGGCCAGTAAAAAGACGGACAGAAGTTTCATACAAAGGTGTCTTGGCAGAGGGATGACATGTTGGATAGGTGCTCAAAGAACCAGATAGCTACCTTTTTTAGTTTAGAGTTTCTCCATTGTAAATTAAATTTATGATTTTCTTTTTATAGATACTTTAAAAATATTTATATGATTATATATATATATATATATATATATATATATATATATATATATATATATATATATATATATATATATATATATATATATATATATATATATAGTTTGGTTTTGTAGTAAATTAATTTGGTATATTTGGTGCATATTTGGTATTTGGCAGATACTATTTGAAATATTTGAGATTTTAATTTATTTGGCCCCGTGAAATATCTGGTATTTGGTGGAGATATTATTGGAAATATTTGAGATTTTAACCAGGGTTAACATTTACCTAGAACACGTCTAATTTAATCAATTAGAAGTGTTAATTTAATCAATTAGACGTGTTTCGGGAACACGTTTAATTCACAAAAAAGGAGGAACACGTCTAATTGAGGTTTTTTAGACGTGTTCCGTGAACACGTCTATATGTCATCTAGCAATTAGTGCTGTTACATCTAGACGTGTTGAAAAACACGTCTAATTAGCCTTTTTAACACGTCTAATTGATGATTTTTGTAGTAGTGCATATATGTAACGATTATCGTTGTAACAACATTTAACTATATATTTATCATACTATGATATATTAATATATCATAATATCATGATAATGTAATAATTTAACATCTCTTTAGATATAATAAATAATGGGTTAACAACATTTAACAAGATCGTTAACCTAAAGGTTTCAAAACAACACTTACATGTAACGACTAACAATGACTTAACGACTCAGTTAAAATGTATATACATGTAGTGTTTTAATATGTATTCATACACTTTTGAAAGACTTCAAGACACTTATCAAAGTACTTTTACTTAATAAAAATGCTTACGATTACATCCTCATTAATTTTCATCAACAAATTTACTCGTATGCACTCGTATTTGTACTCGTACAATACGCAGCTCTTAAATGTATTTACTATTAGTATATACACTCCAATGATCAGCTCTTAGCAGCCCATGTGAGTCACCTAACCATGTGGAAACTATCATTTAACATCTAGCATGAAATATCTCACAAAATTACAAACTAATGGAGCCTATATGGAACCCTTAAGTTCACGTGAATTAGAGGACTCACAAACACAATTCCATTTCAATTTTCTTGAATCAAATTACTCTCTCTCAAGTGTTCTTTCTTTGTTCTAGGTGTTCTTCATCATCTTCATCAAAATCTAGCTCAATCAAGTTCATAAATCCATACATAAACTAAGTTATAAAACAACTACTCAAGAACACACCAACAACACTTCCAAGTTTGCTAGCTTACTTCCAATCTTGCAAATCCACTTTGAGTGATCATCCAACCTCAAGAAATCTTTCTTATTTACAGTAATATATCTTTCTAATATAATATAATACTCATATTCAAACTTTGATTCAATTTCTATAACTTTAACAATCTTATTTCGAGTGGAAATCTTACTTGAACTTGTTTTCGTGTCATGATTTTGCTTCAAGAACTTTCAAGCCATCCAAGGATCCTTTGAAGCTAGATCTATTTTTCTCATTTCCAGTAGGTTTATCCACAAAACCTGAGGTAGTAATGATGTGCATAACATCATTCGATTCATATATATAAAATTACCTTATTCGAAGGTTTAAACTTGTAATCACTAGAACATAGTTTAGTTAATTCTAAACTTGTTCGCAAACAAAAGTTAATCCTTCTAATTTGACTTTTAAAATCAACTAAACACATGTTCTATATCTTTATGATATGCTAACTTAATGATTTAAAATCTAAAAACACGAAAAACACCGTAAAACCGGATATACGCCGTCGTAGTAACACCGCGGGCTGTTTTAGGTTAGTTAATTAAAAACTATGATAAACTTTGATTTAAAAGTTGTTCTTCTGGGAAAATGATTTTTCTTATGAACATGAAACTATATCCAAAAATCATGGTTAAACTCAAAGTGGAAGTATGTTTTCCAAAATGGTCATCTAGACGTCATTTTTTCGACTGAAATGACTACCTTTACAAAAATGACTTGTAATCTGTATTTCCGACTATAAACTTATACTTTTTTCTATTTAGATTCATAAACTTAAGTTCAATATGAAACCATAGCAACTTGAATCACTCAAAACGGATTTAAAACGGAGAAGTTATGGGTAAAACAAGATTGGATAATTTTGCTTGTTGTAGCTACGTGAAAATTGGTAACAAATCTATATTAATAATATCCTAGCTAACTCATATTGTATTATACATGTATTCTAATATATTATATAATCTTGGGATACCATAGACACGTATGCAAATGTTTTGACATATCATATCGACCCATGTATATATATTATTTGGAACAACCATAGACACTCTATATGCAGTAATGTTTGAGTTAGCTATACAGGGTTGAGGTTGATTCCAAAAATATATATACATTGAGTTGTGATCTAGCCTGAGACGTGTATACACTGGGTCGTGGATTGATTCAAGATAATATATATCAATTTATTTCTGTACATCTAACTGGGGACAACTAGTTGTAGGTTACTAACGAGGACAGCTGACTTAATAAACTCAAATCATCAACGTAATAAAAAAAGGTTGTAAATATATTTTAAACATACTTTGATATATATGTACATATTTGTTATAGGTTCGTGAATCAACCAGTGGCTAAGTCTTACTTCCCGACGAAGTAAAAATCTGTGAAAGTGAGTTATAGTCCCACTTTTTAAATCTAATATTTTGGGATGAGAATACATGCAATTTTATAAATGATTTACGAAATAGACACAACTAAATGAAACTACATTATATGGGTGAATGATCGAAGCCGAATATGCCCCTTTTTAGCTTGGTAGCCTAAGAATTTGGGAACAGACCCCCAAATTGACGCGAATCCTAAAGATAGATCTATCGGGTCCAACAAGCCCCATTCTGGAATTTGGAATGCTTTAGTACTTTGAAATTATCATGTCCGATGGGTGTCCCGGAATGATGGGGATATTCTATATGCATCTTATTAATGTCGGTTACCAGGTGTTCACCATATGAATAATTTTTATCTCTATGTATGGGATGTATATTGAACTATGAAATCTTGTGGTCTATTATTACGATTTGATAAATATATAGGTTAAACCTATAAATCACCAACATTTTTGTTGACGTTTAAAGCATGTTTATTCTCAGGTGATTATTAAGAGCTTCCGCTGTTGCTTGCTAAAATATGGACAAGATTTGGTGTCAGCATGTTTATATAATATTGTTTAAAACTGCATTCGAGATTTACTTTATTGAAACATATTAATATTGTAAACCAATATGTATTGGTAGTGTGTAAGTGTGATATTTTTAGATTATCATTTATGGATAATCTAGGTGACGTCCTTTTAACCTTGTCGATAAAATAAAGGTTATGGTTTATTTTTAAAAACGAATGCAGTCTTTGAAAAACATCTCATATAGAGGTCAAAACCTCGCAACGAAATCAATTAATATGGAATGTTTATAATTAATATGAACGGGACATTTCACATTAATGAGTCTGGACTTCGACCTAGTAGTTGTTAGGATACATTAATGAGTCTGGACTTCGACCTAGTAGTTGTTAGGATACATTAATAAGTATGGACTTGAACCTGGTCTGCATGTCAAAGGTTTTGCTTACCATTCTTTGTCGAAAAATATCTACCTATCATCTTCAGTCTCGACACGTCTTATTGCAATTATTGCATAGTTGGTGTACAGACAAATTCATATTACATCACATTAGACCTTATCCGACACGTTTCCTTAATTCCCTCCATAATCTACGGGATCCTATGTACTATATATAGGTATTAGGTATTCTATGTAATTAGAATATCATCCGATATTCGAAAATCATTTCATATCAAAAACCCTTTATCTAACCGTACAAGAGGGAACTTGCAACTAGTTCAAATTACTCGGATTTCGATAGCTATTCCTACATGGATATTCACATGAGCTTCGAAAGCAGTGTAACCGGAATGGATCAACCAATTAGTCATCTTCAATTCTATATGAATTGGGGATGGGTTCGTGGTCGACTTAATCAATGGAGGCGAGAAGAAGACGATCCTTTCCATCAACCAAATTCACCTCTTGGCGAAGAACCTGAAGCACTTACCGGCGAACCAGTCCGAAACACCATTTTCACCCTCATTTCCCGAATATCTTGCCATTATTATATACTATCTCAAATTCAAAACCTTATTCATCCGCTCGTTCCAACCGTCAACCATCCCGGGGTAATGGAAGAAGTCAATGAACTTCGTGCTCGAGTAATGGCTTTGGAAAATATGGTGCAAAACTTACAAGCACCAGGAGCATCACCGACACCAACAGCACCACCAGCGTCAACAACTGTACCACCAACAACATCAACATCACACGCCTCAACATCACAATCTATACCTCGAGCATAATCTTAGTTCTACATCTCGTTCTACATCGAATAATCTCCGTTCTACGTATCGTTCTACATCATTATCTTCGTTCCTCATGGCGATTATGTAATATCTAAAGTTTTAGAGATTATATATTCTATTTCTAACCGTAAATCGGATGAGATTAATATCATATTAATTCATCAAATCCATAATTACATCTGAAGAAAATATATATGTAAGTATATTTTCATAAAGATTGTAATTAAAAATCCTTTCGTACAAACTGTTAATGGTGAAAATATTTTAACGGGTAGGTAGTACCCGAAGAATATTTAGATTTCACATTAATAAGTTACACTGTACATTCTTCAATTCAGATTCAACAGTCATTAACAATACTGCTCAAATCCACATATATACGTATCCGTTCACCAAAGAACAACTATCGTCATTCAAACTCAATTTCATATTCAGATTTTGACCAATCAGAATCCAAGTCAATATTTGACAAGTGGCATAATGAAGAAAATAATGGACAAAATAAAATTTATTAGTAACCAATTAATTAACTACGTAAAACTTTAAATCTATACTAACCAAATCCTAGCTAACTGTCCCTATACCCGTTATGACTATTTCCTTATTACATTTTATTTATTGTCATTTTAATTATCGCAATTTTAATACTCGCAATTTTTTTATCGTCATTTAAATACCATTATTTATTTTATGCACTTTAAATATCGTTATTTAAATATTGTCATAATACACTAGTCTTGATTAATTCTGAGACAATATAATATAGTCTTGATTAACCATAATATACATTGAACTATTGTACTACTAACATTGGACTACTAACATTGGACAATTTAAAAGAAAAAATATTAAAAGAGTAGGAAATATTAATTACAACACATTCTGACTTAAAATATCGTTAATAAATTACATCTTCTACCGTTAAATATTTCCTCAAGTCTGCCACTTGATTTCATCTTAAACAATCATTTGTATCTTGACGATTACAATCAGCGTTTAATCATCTAAAAACACAATTCTCTTGAAACCACCTCGGATAGATAACCGATGATTCAGATATCGTAGCATTAAATGCAGAGGAAACATCAAAATTGTTGATGGTCTAAATGGCCAAAAGTTTGATAATAAAGAATGGAGTGTTGGAAACGCTCAATAGAAAATTGATACTGGAAAGCGGATTATGCGAAACTATGAAGGAGGCTGTGGATAAATCACCAGGACTAAAACATGTACTTAATGAATTCAGATGATTCTGTATCTAATGAACTCTTTAGCGAATATCTTGCTCCTTCTTATTCTAAACCATTGCGGATAAATTCCTTCATCATCTCCCGGTCTTAAATATTTTAAATTCTAAGATATCATCGTATCTTTCATTATAAATATCCTCAATATTTCTGAAGATACCTTCATAAATATCTTCGTCCAAAATTATCTATCTCCTTGTGCTATCTATGATACATCATAGAAGGAAATTATTTTAGTTTCTAAAATTCTTTAAAATTCAAGTTTAAATTATGAATAATTTTCGGAGAAGTGTTGGGAGTTGAAGCATGAGATAGTATAATATAATGACGCCCGACCAACGTGGTTATATTACAGTAAGTCATGCTAAATTTCTAATGGAACGTGATGATGGTTCACAGATCATACCCTCATCATGTTCCATGCTACATAACTATTTCATTCCAATTAACCCCGAACATATCAAGAAAATATATTCTTGATAGTTCTATCTTCTGTGATTTTGGGTAATCTACAAATTCAATCATGCTATTACCTTTCATTTCTGCTTAAAATCTTAATCATGTTCATCCGAATTTTATACCTACAAAACCAAGACGTCTTAATCGCTTTACTTAGATACGGGAAGATAAACAAAAACCTGGAGCTTCGGAGTATAAATAAGAATGTGAGCGACATCAAACAAGAAACCGTGTATATCTATGCGAATTGTAATATAAAGACACGGGAGAATTAGGAATACTATAACCCCAAGAGCATGGTAGAAGTGAAAATATTCTTCTGGTGAAAGATAGAAAAGAAGAATGACTGTATATATGGTCAATATAATAACAAGGATCAATACTGGATTAGGCATATTAACGGATCTTTTGGAAGTATGAATTGGGAAAGAAAATATATAGGGGTGAAAAGAATGGAACGGAAGAGATGTAATTTATAGCGAAATACCAGACTTAGCAATCGAAGCATATTACCGCATTTAATTAAAGAGGATCCTAATTTTTTTTTATTGAAGAATCAAATCTTATATAGATTTTGAAGATTATCCTTAAATTCCTTGAAATCCAGAAATCAACCGTAACTACGTCAAAAGTTAAGACGAACCTTTATTTCATTCATTTAACTCTTTTGTGATAGCTTCACTCGTACGCTTCACGTAATCGAATTGTTTTATCCTTATTACTCAATGGTGATAAAACTCTATTTATCAGCTCATATTTGTCATGAAAATATTTTTATTGTTAGCCATGACGACCTCACTCAAATTTCGGGACGAAATTTAACGGGTAGGTACTGTTTGATCAACAAAGTTTTCACTGTTTGAAACCAAATGTGTAGAAAGAACTTGTCATTTTCACTGTTTGATCAACAAAGTTTCATACTTTAAGAGATTTTTGTCTTATTAAAGTCTCTTAGCTATAGTTCCAAAACTCTTGAAACACAATACAAAACAAATTTCTCCAGTTTAAAGTATGAAACTTGAATGCCAAATTCACAAATCTTGAAGCCAAATCTGGAAAAAAAATAAAATTACTACATCATTTAAGTTGGCTGATAAAGAAAAAGAATCCCAAAGACAGATTTTGGGTCTTTTACAATTCTGCCTAAAATCAAAGAAGATTAAACCTTGAAACCAAATGTGTTGAAAAAAACTTGTCATTTTCACTGTTTGATTTAAAAGTTGCATACTTTAAGAGTATTTAGGGTTATTAAAGTCTCTTAGCCATAGTTCCAAACTCTTGAAACACAATACAAAACAAATTTCACCAGTTTAATAGCTTCAAAGGAATTCAAATATTACTAATGATTGAAACAAGAAAGTACTCACCAGCATACTTGGGCGTAAGATAACCAAACGTTCCAGCAAGTTTAGTCTCAACAGAGTATTTACCATTAGGCGTGTTTTTAACCAATCCAAAATCCTCAACCTTTGCTCTCATATCATCACCAAGAAGAATATTAGACGTTTTCAAATCTCTATGAATAAAACTCGTTGTGCTAAACTATGCAAATACTTAACCCTACATGCCACATCTGAAGCTACCGAAACCCTTTGTTTCCAACCCAAAAAATACGTGTTATGTTCTCTCCATCCAAACAAATGTTGTGTTAATGTCCCTTGTGGCATGTACTCATACACCAAAAGCCGCTCGTTACCATTAATATAATATCCAAGTAAAGCAACTAAATTTCGGTGTTGGACTTTTGTAAGCACCGCAATTTCGGATTGAAATTCGATTACCCTTTGGTACCCATAACACCCGATTCCATCCTTTTAACCGCAATTTTAGTTCCACCGTGTAATTCGCCTTTATAAACTACCCCAAAACCACCTCTACCTAAAAATGTTTTTTTTTCACTAAAATTATTTGTTACTTGTCGAAGAACTTGAATCGAAATTACAACATTACCACCTTCAAAACCATTCATTTCACTATGATTATCACCACTGCTTTGACTTTGCAACTCACTAAAACTACCCCCATAACCATTTACAGTACTTGTAGCATCACTTGTTTTTATTAACTCTACCAATTTCGGGACTCTCGACACGACCAAACTTTTGGTGTCTCTTTTTAACACAACATTTGTAAACAACAAAGATAATAATCCCAACAAAAACAAGAACACCAAGAACAATCCCCACGGTTGAACCGGTCGAACCAGGTGAGTTATGAACCGGTCCACTAGAACTTGGTCCGGACCCAGGTGGCGCGTTAGGTCCACCCAAAATAACTTGACCTAAAAACGGATTAGTATTAAAAGAAAACTTCACATCATTTCGGAATTTTGGTAAAATACCAGAAAGATTATTATGTGACACATCAATTTGCTTTAAATTAGGCAAAGATGCCTAAACTCTAAACCCTAAAATCTAAACCCTAAATCTAAACCCTAAATCTAAACCCTAAACCCTAAACCCTAAATCTAAATCCAAAACCCTAAACCTAAACTCTAAACCCTACACCCTAAATGTAAACCCTAAACCCTAAACCCAAACCTAAAATCTAAAATTCTAAACACTAAACCCTAAAATATAATGATGCCACTTTATGCATGTAAAATTACAGAACCAAATAAATAATTTAGATCAACACTTTCCCCTGCCTCACCGTTTCCTGGCTGCACCATAGGCGTTTTCGCAGCTGGAAAAAAAACTAAGAAAAGACTGCGGGTTTGACCCGCCCATTCCAGTCAAACAGGTTGAATCTTTTGATTGACCCTACTGACAACATAAACAAATGAATCATCAAACAATATAAATCCATCAAATTAAAATTATATATAAACAAATAGAATAGTATCATCACAATTAACAATATATATTATTAAAAAATAAACTCACATTATGAGGTGGTAAAAGTTCATAATGGGTCTGTTCTGTTATACAAGGTGAAAGATGCAATGTCTCTTTCGAACTCGAATTCAACAAAGATGATTGAAGGGGTGCTAACTTAAAAAACTCTCGAGTCAAAACTTCGTTTTCATTGACATAACTCTTTGTTATAGGATCGGGTCTAACGACTGACATTGAAGGACTATCTCTGCAATAATCTCAAATTTCAACCATTAAAACAAATAGTAACTTTGTATTAGACAAATTATTGCATATATTCACCTGAAAGCTGGATATGCAGGCTCGATAGTAGTAGTAACGCCATTGCTAAAAGAAGCTAATTCGTCTGATCTTGAAATGGGCGGAAACTTGCAGTGGAAAGGTGGAACCAGCAGATGTTCTAACGAAAAAAGATATGGCCTTTTCATGCCAATTACCTGTCATTAGCCACCATCAACAAATGTTGTATTGATTTAATAAAAAAAATCAACTCGAACCAACATCATGGCCTAATAGATCACATTTTAATGCAAAATGAATATGACAAATAAACTAAACGAATTTAAATACAAAATGTGTCACAAATAGTTGAAAAGGTTATATAAAAGAGAAAAAAAAAACACATTTTCTTCCTCTGGCCAAAATGGATAGTTTGGTTTGAAGGGGGCTTAAACTGAAAATTCGCAACAGATGATGATGAAGTTGTTGTTGAAACATTCACCTACACAAATTTACAAACTTTATCTCAAAATCCTATCTTTATATTCAAAATCCACCAAAATCTAACAACATAGAAAAAGATAATTGAAAAACAAGGAAACCGAAAAGATTTACCGTTATTTAAGAATTAGGTATTTGAAAAAGTTGTCGTCTTTCTAGCATTAGATTAGGTGAAGGAGGCCAAATCGGTGCACTGGATTCGTGTGTCACACCCAGATTTGGTGATAAGGTTGCACCTGTGTATCTAGAGTTAGGAACTCACTGCGAAACCTGAAACCCTAACTTCACATACCAACAAAATCGTTCGTGTAATTCAATAGTGACCTATCAGACGACGGTGTTTGCAAAGAGGGCGGTGACGGCGCGAACGTGATTTGGTGGCGACAAAGGTAATGATCGGTGGTTAGGAGACGTGAAATTTTAGAATAAGAAGATGCTTGAAATTTGAGAGGATGAGGCGGATAGGTTTTGCCGAATGGAAGATGTTCTTTGATAATGTTGAATCTAACCCCTAATTTGACGCAAACATATAAAAATCACTATACGACTAGATAACGATAACAATAATAATAAAATATTATTATTATTACCTTGAAAATTTAGGATGTAACAACTCTCCCCCCGTCATTCTGTTCGTGTCCTCACGAACCATTCTTGATATACAGAAGGACAATAGATCATCATCCACTCCTCAGGTTCCCAAGTGAACTCAGAACCCTTCCAATGCTGCCATTGTACTTTAAGCAAAGAGATAGTCTTATACCTTAATTGCTTTATCTGTTGATCAAGAATTTTGACCGGTTCTTCAACATAGCTCAATTTGTCATTTAGTTTTATCTCTTGTAACGGCACATAAGTTGCTTCATCTACTAAACACTTCCTCAGCTGTGATACATTAAACGTATCATGAATGCTACTAAGTTCTCCAGGTAGTTCCAGTCGATAAGCAACTCTTCCAACTCGGGCTACAATTTTAAATTGACCAATATACCTCGGGCTCAACTTTCCTCTCTTACGAAAATGTATGATTCCTTTCCAGGGTGATACCTTGAGCATGAATTTGTCTCCTACCTAAAATTCAATCAGCCTTCTTCTCTTATCTGCATATGATTTCTGCCTATCTTGTACCATTTTCAAGCGTTCACTAATTTGATCAATCTTTTCATTAGTTTGTTGAACATCTGTACTACTCAACTCTCTCTGCCCAATCTCACCCCAATATATTGGTGTTCGGCATTTACGGCTATACAACATTTCATAAGGCGGCATTTTAATAGAAGAGTGATAGCTGTTATTATAAGAGAATTCGGCTAACGGAAGATGAGCATCCCAGCTACCACCAAAATTAATAACACAAGCTCTGAGCATATCTTCCAAACTCTGTATAGTACGCTCACTCTGCCTGTCTGTTTATGGGTGAAAACCAGTGCTAATATGCAACTGAGTACCTAAATCTTCCTGAAATTTCTCCAAAATCGAGAGGTAAAACGAGTATCCCGATCAGAAACAATAGAAATTGGTACTCCATGAAGAGAAATGACTTCTCGAATATAGATATCAGCAAGTACTTCGGAAGATGAAGACTCCCGAATCGGCAAAAACAAGGCACTTTTCGTCAATCGGTCAACAATTATCCAAATAGAATCATGTTGTCGAGGCGTTTTCGGCAACTTTATGATCAGGTCCATAGTAATCTTCTCCCATTTCCATACAGGTATCTCTAGAGGTTGGAGTTTCCCATACGGTTGTTGGTCCCCGGCCTTAACCTGCAAACATGTCAAACAATTTTGGACATATTTAACGATATCGCGTTTCATTCCCAGCCACCTTCAATCCTCCTTAAGATCTCGATACATCTTAGTACCACCAGGATATATAGAATACTTGGATTTATGAGCTTCGTCTAACAACATTTGTTTAATTTCACTCATCCGCGGTATCCAAATTCTACCATAACGAGTCCTTAAACCTCGAGAATCCTCGACCAAATGTTCCAAATGACCAGGGAGATGCTCTCGGTTAACGTCATTTAACTCTAAAGCATGCTTCTGGGCATTTCTAATTTGATCAAACAACTTAGGAGTTATTGTTATTCTCAATGACTTGACTTTAAGAATGGAATGAACTCCCTTCCGGCTCAGTGCATCTGTAACAACATTAGCTTTACCAGGGTGGTAAAGTATATCACAGTCATAATCTTTCACAAGATCCAACCATCTTCTCTGCCGATTATTCGAGTCTCGTTGATCAAATAAGTATTTAAGGCTCTTATGATCGGTGTAAATGGTACTTTTTACACCATATAGGTAATGTCGCCAGATCTTTAGAGAAAAAACTACGGCTGCTAATTTAAGATCGTGGGTAGGATATTTCTTCTCGTGTTGCTTTAACTGTCTAGAGGCATAGGAAATAACCTTTCCTCTCTGTATCAATACACATCCCAATCCTCTTTTAGAGGCATCACAATATACCACCATGTCTTCGTTACCCTCGGGTAATACAAGAATAGGTGTTTTACTTAACTGTCGTTTCAAGTAACTAAAATCCTTTTCTTGTTTATCCTCCCACTTCCATTGCACATTTTTACGAGTCAATTTAATCAAGGGAATAGCAATTTTAGAAAAATCTTGGATAAAACATCGATAATACCCGGTTAATCCAAGAAAACTCCTGACTTCGGTAGGATTTGTAGGGGAATCCCACTTAAGAACAGCTTCTACCTTGGAAGGATCAACCATAATACAATCAGCATTGATTACGTGTCCTAAAAATTGGACTTCCCGTAACCAAAATTCACATTTAGAAAGTTTGGCATATAATTGTTCTTGCCCTATCACTTCCAAGGTTTGCCTCAAATGTACAACATGATCATCTTCACTTTTAGAATATATAAGAATATCATCAATGAACACGATTACTGATTTATCGAGCATAGGTCAGCAAATTCGATTCATGAGATCCATGAAAGTAGCTGGAGCATTAGTCAAACCGAATGGCATGACCACAAACTCATAATAACCATACCTAGTACGAAAAGCAGTCTTAGGTTTGTCTTCTTCCTTTACTTTCAATTGATAATAACCAGAACGAAGATCAATTTTAGAAAAGAGACTAGCTCCCTGCAATTGGTCGAACAGGTCATCAATCCTAGGTAAGGGATACCTATTCTGGATAGTAACCTTTTTCAACTCACGATAATCAATACACATTCGAATGGTACCATCTTTCTTTTTCACAAAAAAAAACTGGAGCTCCCTAAGGTGAACTGCTAGGGCGTATAAACCCTTTATCAAGAAGTTCCTGCAATTGTTTCATCATTTCTTACATTTCGGATGGGCTAACTGGTATGGAGCTTTTGCAATAGGTGCAGCTCCCGGCATTAAATGAATTCGAAACTCTACCTGTCGATCAGGTGGAACACCGGGCAATTAATCTGGAAATACATCAGGAAATTCACAAACAATAGGAATATCTTTCAATTCATGAACAACTTTAGAAGTATCAACCACATGTGCTAGATAAGCTTGCCACCCGTGTGAAAAGAATCGTTTCGCACGAGCATAAGAACAAATAGGGACGGCCTGTCGGGACTATTCACCATAAATAATCATCTTTTTTTCCACTAGGAGCACTTAAACGAACAATCTTCTTATGACATTTGATAGTTCCTTTATGATCACCCAGCCAATCCATACCGATAACAACATGAAACTCTTCCATTTTCATGGGAATCAGATCGATTTTAAACTGTTCACCGTTAATTTCAATAATACAACCCGTGTATATGTCGTTAACAATAACTAACTTGCTATCGGCTATTTCAACTTCTAAAGGATAATCAAGCTTGCACAAAGGTAAATTAAAACGTTCACAAAAAGAGAGTGACACTAAGGATTTAGTAGCTCCGGAGTCAAAGAGAATGTGTGCAGGCATATTATTAACAATAAAGGTACCTGTCACAACGTCATGAGATTTTTTTGCCTCCTCTGTAGTCAACTGAAAAGATCGAGATTTGGGTTTGAAATTCCCGATTACAGCTCTTCTCCCTGCATCTTTTCTCTGTTCAGCTCTCTTCATATCTTCCTTCAACTTTGAGCAGTCTGCCTTTAGATGGTCATTTCCATAACAATAAAAACATAATTGAAAAGGACTCGAACAATCTCTGCCCAAATGATCAGTACTACCACAACGAAAACAAGACCTCTGTGTCGCACACATACCCAAATGTTGTTTGCCACACCGGTTACAGATAGGAGCATTTCCTATTTCGCCCTTAGACTGATGAAATGGTTGTTGCTGTTGTGGTGGTTGGTATCGTTGCGGTTGTTGATACCTTTGCGGTTGTGAAGGCCTATACTGCATTTGTTGTTGCTGGGGTGGCCTTTCATCGTATCTTGTTTTCTTTAATGGAGTACAATAAGATGAAGATGATACCTGCTCAGTCTTCCTCTTCTCAGCAATATAAGTGGATTTCCTTTGAAGTTCTCTTTCACGTTTTAAAGCTATATTCATCATTTTAGACACGGTATCATAGAGAACGGGATCAATAAACTCGCTAATTTCGAGTTTCATGTGGCGGTGGTAATGATCACGTAACAATGTTGGATTAGAAGTGTACTCGGGACAAAAACGAGATTTGTCATTAAATAGACCCGTATATTCAGAAATAGACATCTCACCCTAATCAATGGCAAGAAATTCCTCCTTCAACTTCACAACTTCTGCATTAGGAACAAACTCTTCAACAAACATTTCCCTGAAAGTATTCCAAGGAAATTTAGCAGCTGTCTGAAATCCATAAGTCTTAGTTTGAAGATCCTACCACTCATGAGCACGACCTTTCATTTGGTGAGTAGCAAATAAAACTTTCAACCTTTCAGGACATTCACAGAGCATGAATG
The DNA here is from genome assembly GCF_046630445.1 of Rutidosis leptorrhynchoides. Classification (NCBI taxonomy): domain Eukaryota; kingdom Viridiplantae; phylum Streptophyta; class Magnoliopsida; order Asterales; family Asteraceae; genus Rutidosis; species Rutidosis leptorrhynchoides. The sequence continues at coordinate 498,783,160 of NC_092336.1, read as the reverse complement.
TCCCCTCTATCTCATCTATCCAACGCATACTAATCATCGGATCTATCTCCCCATTAAATTCCAGAGGTTCACAATTTGAAATTTTTTTGAAATCAAACCTTTCCGTTTCTTTATTTATATCAAGATCGATTGTTTGAAGTTCCGGACCTTTATCAGTACCTTGAATAATAGGGTAGCGTTGCACAAATTCATTAAGTTTAGAAGTTATGGTCTCTGTTACACCCGAGAGTAAGGTAGGTGCAAAACTCTCCAAGGCTAAAGCAACTTCCTGCTTAATAGCACCCATGCCTGAAGGATCAGCATCATCAAAGGTATCCTCCTCATGATCAGGAGAATCTTCTGGGGGTCTCTCAGTCTGCTTTTCCGCCATTAATCTTTCGGTATCACTAGCACCTTTCAGAGACAATTCGGATGCATCCATTTACTAGAAGATAACGACAAATTTGTACTTATATTAATTTAGAGCTAATTACCCCCAACTTCTACCATTAAGAATAACCTACATTCGTCCCGTAATCCATTTAGAGTTGTTGAACCCTCCATATGTCTTGGTGTAATATAACAACATTAGCCAGGCGTCGTTATATTGCACTAAATACATACTTCATTTTCAACATTCCTAAATAAAGCTATGTTCGAATGTCATTTCCTTTAATGTCACATACATCTACTTACAGCTTACCCACAATTCGGAAAATTTACAATCGGCTATAATCTAAGGGAAAGCATATTCGCCAGTTAAATCACAGTATGATATTTGACACTAAACATACGCAATCTAAACATACACAATCTTGGTTTAAGTCTAGAACATCCTATCGTGGATTATCTAAATCCCTTAAACCACAGCTCTGATACCAAGTTATTAGGCCCTTGATTTTGAGAAATTTTTTTTTCTTCTTGTGTACAGCCACTTTTCAACAGATTACGGGTCCCACACAGGCAGATTTAAAACTTTAGACTACGACCGTTGAAAAGTACGCTCTTCCACCTTTCGATAGACAACTTATTCATTAAAAACGGAGTGATGAGTTGAAAGTTCTGATCTATCAAAAACAGCTCCCAACTGAACTTTCTGTAAGTGACCTACTGTTGCTGTACAGAGGCAACTCAGCAGCAGCTGCAATACTCAGTTTTGACGTCCATTTAAAACCTGTTTACACTCAAAATTACCAAACATATTATACACCGTTTTAAAACTTGTCACAAATACTTTCAATCCTAATTATTGGTTTTCATCCAAACTTAACCGTTTTTAACTTATGAGCCCCCAAAATAGGCCCGCGAGTCGTTTTAACACCTTTGCCCAAAATGACACCTAAATTGGTTAACGACCCAAATTCTTATCCAACGACACCCGAATGACCCAAAATCAATCCACAACCCTAGGATGACATTCTAAACATGTTAGAAGATTCAGATTCCCAAATTAATACGAATGGGTCAAAATGGACAGTTGTGACCTAAATACATTATAATTTCCCACTATAAACAAAATATATTTAAAACTCGTATTTAAGATACCAAGACCTGTCAATACACTTAACATGACATTGTGGACGTGTACAGATCAACAAATACCCGTTTTGACACTACATAGTCCAAACGGGTTGAGGGGTTAAAATGGGCAGTTAAGACGCTTTATATATACAACACCTACTATTTCATTATAAAAGCTACATTTTAATATTTCAAACCAACAAACATACATTTACATACTGAAAGTGATCAAACCATACCATATTACTAATATACGACCATACCAAAAATGACACTTTTAGTTTTAACTTCAAAAAGGGCGTACACCAACATTAGTATCAACATAACTGTGATCAAAAGATATGTAACATACTGTCAAGATCATCCACGTTCCGACTTGACTACTTCTTTCCCAGGCCTTTTTCCCTTAGAACTTTCAGTACCTATGATGTGTGCGAGGGGTAGTACGAAATACTATTATAGTTTACTACGAAATACGACGAAATATGATACAAGTTTTAATTATTTATGTACAAATGGGATATACCTAAACTCTGCTACAACACTATAGGCAGTGTACCTAATCGTAGAGTAGTGTAGTTTTTAGTAAGTCCGGTTCGTTCCACAGGGAGATGGCTTATTTTACATTATATTTTAAACAACTATATTTGTACAAAATATATATATTACAATTATTATTATTATAAAAAGGGGGGTTTTATCGTTTAATGACTGGTTTGTCGATTTTATATTTTAAGCGTAAAGATAAATGACGATAATTAAAGTGCGTAAAGTAAAAAACGATATTAAAATGACAATAAATAAAATGACAGTAAATAAAATTACGATGAGAAATATAATAAAACAATTATGCTTATTTAAACTTCCGTAACCATGATGTTTGACGTTTTGATTTTAATTTATTTCTCTGGGTTAATTGTCCTTTGTCCTGTATATATTTGATACCTATCTGGTTTTTATCCATAATAGTCCATCGGTCATAATTATAAAATGCTCATCAAATTAACCTTATTTCCGAAGTCAAATATTCCAACTAATTAGGGATTCGAACTGTAACAAGGTTTTAATACTTTGTTAATAATTACACCAGGTTATCGACTGCGTGTAATCCAAGGTTTTAATACTTTGTTAACAATTACACAAATTACCCTTGTATGTAATCCACCCCTGTTATAATTAGTCCATGATACATTAATTTATTCACTTGGCCATAATGAATAATAAATTACCCAATCCAATTGATTAATTAAATGATTTGTAAAAGATATCGAATAAACGTCACTAAATAGGACATGTATAATTATTTAATAATTATTAGATTAACTAATTTGAAGATAGGTTCGACAGATTCCAATGAATTGTCATTCGATTAGACAATACCCCCCATATATTAATGGTCCATAGTCCAATATCCACAAGTGTCGGTCTTTTGTCCAAACCCAAATTATGGTACAAAATTCAATAACTCCATCTTAATATTTAGTCCAACATCACGATTACTTCGGCTCAAATAAGCATAATAATTACTTAGTTACGATACATCAATTGAAAAAGGAAGAACATAGCTTACAGTGATTATTTATCGCGTAGCGTTACACGGACAGAGTTCTGACTTAAAACCCGTAAAACATTCTTACAATAACCTTATTATTATTAACTTAAAATTAAAATTATAATTATAAATATAAATATAAATATGAATTACAGAAAAAAAGAAAGAAAGAAGTGTGAAGTGTGTGTAATTCGGCCAGAAAACGTTCCAATTTATAGATGTGGCCAGCCTCATGAGGCCATGCGATCGCATGAAATTCCCCCTTCCTGGCCATGCGCGTACAACCTTCAATTAAACGTGGGCGGCTTGTTTTAAAATAATATATAATATAATATAATATAATATATATAATTATATATATATTATATTATATTCTTGTGCCTAGTTGACTGGTAATTTTAGGTCCGTTGACTCGCGCGTTGATGCTCGGCTCATGTCTCGGTTCCGAATTTTCGAACGTCCTTTCGTACGCTGATAAATCTTGTACTTTGCGTTTCACGGCTTGTACTCTTGTAATTTTTAGACGTTTCTTATCAATAAATTGAACCACTTGGATTGTATCTTATACATTTGAGCTTTTTGGTCATTTGCGTCTTCAAATCGTCGAATCTGTCTTTTGTCTTCAACTTTTATTATTTAAACGAATATCACTTGTAAATAGAACAATTGCAACTAAAAGCTTGTCTTTCTTGAAGGATAATGCTGTGAAATATATGTTCGTTTTTAGCATTATCAAACATTCCCACACTTGAGCATTGCTTGTCCTCAAGCAATATAGAATTTTGAATATAAACTTTACTAGAATCACTTCTTTATTCTTCACACTTTGTACATCAGTGATTTTGATCCAGCGGTATGAACAATGATAGTAACGGTGTGGTTTACAGTCCCACATGACTATGAAAATTTAGATCCTTAAGGAAATTGGATCTTTATGAAACCATTTGATCTTTTGAAAATTCATTCTAGCTTTTACCCTAGATAAGTTTTCCGGAATAACCCTTCATCGGTGTTTGCAAAATGTTTTTTGTGGGTTGTGTGGGTTTCATATTTTAAAATTTTAGCTCAAAACTTGTGATTTTGTGTCACCCACTTGCTAACCTTGTCTTAGGAAAGCAACACGTCCAGTATACTTGCTCCGTATATTACCTTTCGGTAAACTACCGACCGGTTGTAAAGGAAAGCGTTGAACAAGCAACTGTTAAGGCAATGTATAATGACATGCAGATGTTCATGGTCCACAACGTGTCGGATGCAATTACTATCCTTTGTAGGAGAAATAGTAAAGATCACCCTATAATTTTTCGGTCTGGCACAAGGTCCTGTCTTCGACCATGCTATGCAACTACCGTTCTTACGGTTGACACCCGATTTGGTTCAGGTGACCTAATGAATTTCAGGTGAATTCCTAGGATTTTACGTTCAATGGTAATGAACGCATTGAAAATAGGGTTTTCAGAAAACAAATCGGTTTTAATTTGATCAAAATATTTTCTTGTTCAAGCTCGAGTATAGATATCATTGAATTCCATGAGTTTGAATTCTCAATCTTTAAGGTCAACTTCAAGGATTGAGTAATATCAGGCTTAAATGCTGATTTTTAATCTTTAAGGAGATTATCCTTTCTGGGGGTCTGATTCATTAGTCTTATCAAGCTAATTTTTACGGCGCCCTTCCCATTTTACGAGACAGATCCTCTCATTGTTAGGATAAGTCTGACCACTTGGCAACCCTGTTTGATGCTGAGGTCCGTGGAATTCCTGCTGATTTTAGAGATGACTTTTCTAGATTTTTCGTCAACCTACAGCTGGTCTGGACGACAACTTTCTGACCTAAATCAAGAAGCGCGTATCTTTTTCGGAAGACTTTACTTCCTATTAACGATGGAATTGATTCATCGTGTAGATCCATCTATCTTTCAAATATATTACAGTAAATCGGGTAAAACTGATTAGTTTAGTCCAAAGCAAAAGTACCTGCAATAATCTTGTACAAAATATGTGATATATGTTTTAAAGAGCTTGGTAAATTCTTTCCACACTTAGCTTTTATTTATTCTTTTCTTTACCTTTTTATTCTCCTTTATTCCATTTTAAATGAATTCAAGCATTTTGGGTTGTTTCTCAATTTATGTTCTCTCCGAGGTAACAATAATTTCGGTATTATCACCTAGTTTTATCGTTCATATATATGTATAAACATGATTTTGAATTCATTTAATTGAAAATTTTTCAAATTTTCACAAAATTTGGCAATTAAACCAAGTGTAAACCTGAGAGAATTTATAACCCTTCCCCACACTTGAGATCTTGTAATGCCCTCATTTGTAAGAAATCAGACTATAATTATAAATTCATGAGGGTGATTAGTGTAGAAAAGTGATTAAAAATACCCAGTTTGTAATTACTAAGCTCGTCGAATGATAGATGGCGCGCCTCATCGTTCATTCCTTTTGTTGTAATTTCACATGTGTTTTGCGTCTTATCGTCAAAATTAGTAGCTTTTGCTGAACTTAATGCCAGTCTTTGAAAGTGCGCTGTTTTACCCTGTTTTGTATATAACATAAAATACAAACATATATATATTTTTGAAGTTGGGTATATTACCCCGCATTTATATATATATATATATATATATATATATATATATATATATATATATATATATATATATATATATATATATATATATATATTTAAAATACTTTAGATCAATAATATTAAAATAATGATAACAAAAATTTTCGCCCCGTCCTTGGTTAAAGCAATTTCGGTTCCATGACCTAGTCTTTAACTTACGACGAATTTTAGAAATCAATTTTTTTTTAACCTTAATGAAATAAAGCAAATTTTTATTTTTTAAATTCACACAAAACATAAATTTAAAAAGCATATTAATTTCATACAAAACCTACAAAACAAAAATTCAGAATGGAGGGAGAAAACTAGTTCTTTAGTGTCTGCTAGTGGAAAAGACCAATCGGATTCCATTCTCGGAACTACACGAGAACAGAACAACTAACCCCAGACAACATTTTTTTCTTAGAAAATTTGAATCTCCCCACACTTAGTTAGCTGTGGTATCGAAATTGTGATTAACTTCACTGTCAATTTCTTTTGGACCATAATCAACTTTAAGCCATTGGTCAGATCCCTGTGTATTATCCACAAATTCAACTAGTTTCGCCTTTTCTTTAGGTGATAGATTGGATACTAACCGGTTACATAACTTAAAGTTCCCCTTGGTTCTAGCATAGCGAATCCGTTTAATAAGTTTCTTCATAGAACTGTTAATAACGGGGTCATTTAATTTCGTATCAATAACGGGGTTCTTTGTTATCAGGTCATCATTAGGTGTTACTTCATTTTCCCCACACTTAGGCGTTTTATTATTGTTAAGCATTACCGTTGGAGTTGGTAAAACAATGTGGTTTTTACCAATCGTCTTTATTGGTTCAACGGTTTTGGTTGGTGGAGATTTAGACTTTCGAATCATAAAGGTGACCGATTTTTCACCATCACTAACTGTCATTCTACCCTCTCTTACATCAAATAACGCCCCGGTGGACGCTAAGAATGGTCGACCTAAAATTAGAGGAATGTTTGAGTCCTCTTCTATGTCAATGACAATAAATTCGACTAGAAAGGTTAAATTACCTACTTGAACGGGTAGGTTGTCAGCAATTCCAACTGGGTGCTTAATGGTTTGATCAAAGAGTCGAATACTCATTTCCGTTGGACTTAACTTACCTACACCTAATCTCTTATATAATGAAAGAGGCATAACACTTATACTCGCACCTAAATCTGCTAGTGCATTATACATGACACAATCACTAAGTAGACAAGGAACAATAAATTCACCCGGATCACGCAACCTGAAAAGAAGTTTTGGTGGAACTGTCTTCACCGGGTTTATCTTTACGGTTTTTGTTTCTTGTACTTTCTTATTCTTCTTCTTCTTTCTAGAGGTATCACAAACTTTATTACTTATTACTTGCTCATACTCAACTCCTTTTCTTGGAAACGGGATGTGTGGTCTGTATGGTGGCACCACTGGCTTTACATACTTGGGTGGTGGTGGTGTTGTAACTTCTTCATTGTTACCCACATTGAAAACCTTCCCATCTTCTGATGCTGGTTTTTCAGAATTCGTTGATACCATATTAATATTCTCATTCCGAGGATTTACTTCAGTATTACTCGGTAGCTTTCCTTGTTCCCTCTCACTCATCATGCTAGTAAGAGTACCTACGTGTTTTTCTAGATTCAAAATGGAAGCTTGTTGAGTTCTTAATGACTGATCAAACCTCTCATTCGTTTGGTTTTGAGACTTAATAAATTGTATTTGAGATTCCATTGGGTTTGCCATCATTTCTTCCAGTTTTGGCTTTTTCTCTTCGGTTTGTTGTGGTGGTTTATACAAGCCAGGTCTTTGTTGATTGAAAGTGTTGTTTTGAGTTGGTTGGTTATTCGAACCTTGTTGGTTATACAAGTTATTGTTGGGTCCATTTGGGTTGTAAAGAATGTTTTGATTTCGATTGAAGTTTGGCCTTGGCGGTTGATAATTATTTTGATAATTATTTCCCGGCCTTTGGTTCATGTAGGAAACATTCTCTCGTTGTTCCATGGTTTGCTCAATGTGACAATCTTTCGTTAAGTGTGGTCCGCCGCATTGCTTACAACTGATTCGTATTGCGTGAATATCTTTAATCATCTTTTCCATTCGTCTCTCGAAAGCATCTATTTTTGCAGAAACGGAATCAAAGTCATGGCTAGAATCGGCTCTAGCCGCTTTAGATGAACGAAAGATATCTTTTTCTTGATGCCACTCATGAGAGTGGGAGGTTGTGTTATCAATGATTTTGTGAGCTTCGGTTACGGTTTTCTTCATAATGAAACAACCAGCTGCTGTATCGATGTCTTTTGGTGTAGCAACGTCGACACCTTGGTTGAATATTTGTACTATTTGATAAGTGTCTAAACCGTGCTAAGGACATCCTCTCAACAACTTCCCGAATCTTGTCCACGCCTCATATAATGTTTCATTTGGCTTTTGCGCGAACGTAACAATTTCTCCTTGAAGTCTTACGGCTTTAGATGCCGGAAAGAATCTTTTAAGAAATTTCTCATCTAAAACATCCCATGTGTCAATCGCTCCTTCAGGTAACGATTCTAACCAATCTTTGGCTTCTCCCTTTAAAGTCCAGAGAAACAACATGAGATAGATCTGTTCATCCTCAATTTCTCTGATTTTAAATAGAGTACAGATCCTATTAAAGGTTCGAAGATGTTCATTTGGATCTTCTTTTGGCGTACCACTATATTGGCATTGATTAGTTATCATGTGTAGGATTTGTCCTTTGATTTCATAATCTGGCGCATTAACATCTGGCCGAATAATGGCGTGACCTTGGCCAGTGCGTGTGGCTCTCATTCGGTCTTCCATACTTTGAGGTTTCGTTATTTCCATATTTGAATGTGTTGAATCCGAATCACTAGAAGATTATGATTTAACGCTTATTTCTTCTGCAATCTCCGGATGAATGATTGGTTCTTCAGGACCTTGGAATTGTCCTTGAATATCTTCTGGTTGCTCAATCGTGAGGTCGGTTTTAAAAAATAGATTATCAGGATTTTGAGTTGGAGTACTTGGATTACTAGATGATGATTCTAAAGGAAAATCAACAACGACAATATTGGCTAGATGTCTTGATCGAGTTACAGGTGGTGAACATATGAAAGGTGGTGAACGTTTCGCTCGGTGCATTCACTGAATATCCTATTAGAAATTATATAAGTTATCAAATTAATAGACTTTTCTGATTTTGCCCACGTTTCAAATAGCCAATAGATGCAGCAGGTAGCCAGGACACTTTAAATCGAAAATCCACAACTCGCCACTAACAAATCCAACTATTACTACGAATCAGAAAATTTTGGATTTATATCATTCATTTCATTATAAGTGTCCTTTTCAAAGTCTTAATGTTTTACAATTTTAACTTTAAATATATTTGTTTATTTACAACCTGGTGGGCGTGGTGCTGTTGCTGGCGTTGTTGACTTGGTTAACATCGGAAAATGAATGTTTGTTGGGGTTTCTCTCGGGATCGTATTGTCTGCCCCAACAGTGATTGGTACTTACTCGATGGGCTCGTTTTTTGGCTTTATCGTATATGAGGGATTTCTTAGGTTTGCAGGCCTCGGGTTAAGTGTTCTTGAGTTGTTCGGTGATCCTTTTTGGTTGTGCGGGTCTCGGGGAGTGATAGATATGAGGTTGGATTCGGGATCGGGTTTATATGTTTGTTTTAGTCTAATGTCTGGTGGTTGTTGTCTGTATATCTCTTTCAATTGCAATTTTATTTGCACTTGCTCTAGTTTCAATGTTGTAGTCCAGTTTGTGTGGACGCATAGAGCAAGTGTCTTTGAGTTTTGGTCGGTTGTGACCAAGTACTCCCACTACAGATCGATAAGATCAAGAATGTTGTACCACCGGTTCATTAGACCTATTATATATATAAATATATATATATATATATATATATATATATATATATACACATATATATATATATATACATATGTATATATACATACATATATATACATATCTATGTATATATATATATATACATATACGTATACATATATATATATACATATGTATATATATATATACATATATGTATATATATACATATGTATATATATATACATATGTATATATATATATACATAGTTTGTAGAATCAATAGGGAAGTAACCAATTGGTGGAAGCGGGGGGAAGTTTTTTTTTTCGTTTTTTGAAAAAACTTTGTTCACGAACATTATAGATTGGATGAAAATATGAACATTTAAAAAAACACTTTGTGATAAATGTTTTTATTTTAGAGGGAAAACGCTCGAAGAAATAATAGATAACAATTATCGTGTTTTTCAAGCGTATTTTGAGGGTTTAGAAATTAAGGTTTGGATATTAGGGTTTAGATATTAGGGTTTAAAAATTTAGGGTTTAGGGTTTAGATTTAGGATTTAGATTGAGTTTTTAACACGAACGGTTTCGAGTTTAAGGTTTAGGTTTTTGGGGTTAGGGACTAAACCCAAAACACTAAACCCTAAACCCTAAACTCTAAACTCTAAAGCGAGCTAAATTTTGACAAAAAGTACTTCACAAAACATGAAAAAAATCGTTCGAAGATTAACATTCTTCACAATCAATATTATCTTGAATGTTATCTTTGTCGATCGTTTTCCCGCCTAAATAATAACATTCATCACGAAGTGTCTTTTTTAAATGTTCATATTTTCGTGTGATCTTGATGCCTGAAAAAAATTCGAAAAACCCAAAATTTAAAAAGAAAATTAACTTCACCCACTTCCCACTGCTTCTCCCCAACTGGTTACTTCTCCATTGATCCTACCCCTATATATATATATATATATATATATATATATATATATATATATATATATATATATATATATATATATATATATATATATATATAGGGGGATGATTCTCACACACTGTTTTTTGATCCTCACACACCCTTTTACCCTATTATTAGGGAGGAGTTCAAGTAAATTGGTGTGTGAGGATCAAAAAACAGTGTGTGAGAATCATCCCCAATATATATATATATATATATATATATATATATATATATATATATTGTTTATTTTATATAATATTTGATAAAAATAATAATAGTGAATTGAGTTCAAAATGTACTTTTTATTGGTATGAGTTTTATCAATTATTACATAACACAGATAAAGATATTTGAAATCAACGTTGAAAATGAAAGACTTTACAAATGTCAAAACATGACACTTATTTTGAGAAAGAGGGAGTAGTTGTTTAAATGTATATTGATCTTTGGTAAAGTTAAAAGAATTAAAATACAAGCTCTAATTGTTCGTAAATGGAGGCTAGGATACTTTAGTGTGTCTAACTGTAGGGCGCATTAGTGTGTCTAACCGTAGGGCGCATTAGTGGGTCTAGACTACAGCATGGGTCTAGACTATAGCCGTATACTTGGAATGACTATATTACACCATGCTTGCTCTGTTTGCTTTACTATGCTACATGTAGGGCTACACGTTATATCATATACACCTATATTGTAACACCAGCCATTTTTTTTTTAAACACAACGGAAGACTTTATTAATAAACACAGTATAGGTCACGTCATTACAGTAATCTAAGTAATTAAGTTTAAGTTTACACAACGGTGTTACGTTATTATAAAACATGATTTAAAAAAAAGTCCACATCAGAGTTGGGTTGTCAAACATGTCTTCTGCAATAGCACCCATCCCGACTAGGAGTACCTAAACCTGCAAGGGGAGAATATGTGGGGGATTAGCGCACCGCTGATGTGCGAAAAGTGGTATATGAATTATCGTATGGAAAATACCGGTTTTAGAGATTGCTACACACTAACGGGCAGTGTACCCGATCGTGTAGTAGTATAGTAACTGGTTTAGTTCCGTGTATCGTTCCAAGGACAGTTATATCAGTCAAACTAGAATTAGAAACTATATTATGATTAACTAAGTGAATGAAAGTTAAAAGTACAAGTTTTATGTTTTGGTGGCTATTTAACGATTTAGCCAAATCAAAGAAGGTTAAATGTATAAACAATATTTTTGTCTTTTAAGTTTATGAAATGATAATAAATGCAAATAGAGCAAGTAAGATAGTTTTGAATTAAATCAAAGAGATGAAATGTTTATCTAGATATTTTACCCTCGGTATTGGATGTATTTTTAGGTATTAAGTCCTAATTGAATAATTATGTGTGTAGTTATCTAATAGGTTCACTAAGAGTTCTCTCGGATAAACACGTAAATACAATAATAAGATCAAGGGTTCCCTTTTCACTATGGTTCTTGTATTTGTAATCAAATAACTATAAGCATGCTAATCACCTAAATCGACTCGCCAAGAGTTCTCTTTAGCAAGTACTCAAACTAGAATTACTAAGCGAGGGTTCCCTATTACTTAGACCTTTTCGTTTGTGACTAGTTGATCAACAAGATCAAAGACTTGAATAACAATTGTCTTTGCGTTCGCTCTACACAATTCATTCCTATTTTGTTTAACCGTTTTAATCTAGTTTACCCCCTTGGTCCGGTTTAGCAAACAATCAATCTAAGACAAGTTGATTGTAAATCAATATGATACATCAACAAGAGTTCTCTTTATCAACAACATATCAATTAACTAGATACAAATGATTTTAACAACAATAAGCATGGTTCTTAATTCAAGCTTCAATATATCACGCATAATACATTCAATCAATAAGATTACATCCAATACCTTGGTTATTAATCTAGACAAATATTATAGAAACTAGCCAATAATCATGGTAACAGACAACAATACAATCAAATTATTAACTGAAATCATTGCTGAGAACAAGTAAATAACCTACAAGAACAAGAGTTCTTGGATGAAGAAGGTTTTGATGGATGATGACTTGATGTTGAGCCTCTTCAAAGAGGTTGGAGTTCTCCAATTTGCTCCTGAAAATCGCCTCTAAACTCTCTGGTTCGTATTCTGATATGAAACAGTCCCAAAAACTGAAGTTTTAAAGTGGAGAAAGTAGGTAAAAAGCCAAAAAGTCGGCCAAACCTACTACGGGACGTCGTCCCAAAAGGCAGGACGGCGTCCCGTTTCAAAGGTCAAGACGGCGTCCCATATGCCCTAGACGGCGTCCCGATTCGAAAGACAGGACGGCGTCCCACCTTCCAGGACGGCGTCCTGTTGTGCTGATTTTGACTGTTTCGTTTTCTTTTTAATTTCCTTTCATTTGAACGAAGTCTAACATATCTGAAACCTTGTTTTATCATTTTAGAGTGCTATCTTAACTCTAACTCGTATCGGGATCAACCAATGTCATAAATCATCGAAATTCTTTGTAAATCATTCTTCCGATACAAATTTGTACATCTTGGCCTATAGCTTGTAGAACACCTTCATTATCTTCGATTCTAGAGCGTTTTTAGTGATATTGCGATAGATATATATGATGTTATTGAGCAATATCAAAACACCCCACACTTAAACCTTGCTTGTCCTCAAGAAATTCTTTATTTACAAAGTAAAACAATATCAAACATAATCACACAATATAGATTACAAACATTACATGAATCACTTGAAACACACGAAACACACACGTTGATATAAAACACAACTCACGCTATATGAAACACACGCTTTAAGTATAGCACACTTTTATTGAAATCACACGCACGCTATATACACGATGGAAATACACACACACATTTTTGGGAGATTAGAGCCAAGTATCCGAAAAATTTGATCCTAGGGAAATCAGGACCTTGATGAAAAACGTTTTATGGTTTTGAAAATATCATGCTAGTTTTTAATACTAGACACATTTTCCGATTTTTGTCGTATTTTCTGAATTTTGAAAAATGAGTGCGGGTTTCCCGCTATTGGTCAAGCCAATCCCTCCCACGGTACCTAACATCACGAGATGTCGGTAGAAAATAATGTGCTTAGGAGGATACACATTACGTCCGGATATCATTGACAATTATGAGGTAATCATCTAATCCGTTAAATCAATCATGAAGATTGAGGTTCATCAGTCTTAAAAGCTGATATTTTACCTTTCTGGAGGTTATCCTTCCGGGGATCTGATAAATCACTAACATTTTGTGTATACATGGTGCCCCCCCGTTTTACTATTTAATCCCCCTCATTGAGACAAACCTTGACTACCAGTTTCCCTGTTTGACGTTGAGGCCTGGTAGATTTCCAATCGATGTTAGTAATGACTTTTCAAGAGTTTTTGTCACCCTACAACTGGTCTGGACTACATCTTCTGAATTGAATCAGTAAGTGTGTCATTCGGAAGACTTTACTTCCTTGAGGATGGAATAGATACATCCTATTGGTCATAATAGGTGGTCGGACGCAACATTGTCCTTGTTAGGAGAAACAATGAGGATCGTCCTTAAGGTTTTCGATCTGGCGCGAGATTCGGTTTCCGACCACGCTATACAATCACCGCTCTCTCACGGTTTACACTCGTTTTGGTACAAGTGACCTACAAGTTAGCTTACTAAACTAGTAGGATTTTCATTCAAATAATTGAATGATAGAGCAACTTCAAAGACTATTAATAATTTAAAATGCAAAACAACATTTATTTTCTAGATTTTAAAATCACAATGCATATGACATGGTTTTGTTTTTTTTTTTTTTTTTTGAACTTTTAATCGTTTTTAAGGCTTACATGAAAATTTTAAAATTTTATAATAAACGCCTTAATTTTTGTGAAACGAGTTCCCGATAAATTTCTATTCCCCACCCCACACTTGAGATCATGAAAGGCCCTCATTGCATAAAATCGGAAAAAGGATTAAATTTAGAGGGCAAAGTGATAGGGTGATTGTAGAAATTTTCAATTTTTTAACCTGTAAATCGTGGAATATGTAGACGGATGCCGCTGAACTTACTGCCAGCATAAGAGCATCGTCCATTCCGCGATTATCATCATACACATATCATAATATCAAATGTCGCTGAACTTAATGCCAGTCTTTGAAGTTCAATCATGCTGCACAAATTAACAAACCACACAATTTATAATAAAAAGAACGGTGTTTTTACAACCACAACCGTTCACAAATCCACACAATTAGCCAGTTATTACAAACCAATTATTGTCTAAAATCATACCACACAAATTAAATTGTCTCAAAACAAAGTACAAAATGATCAAATGCACGCAGGCCTAGTTATCAAACGGCCAAAAATAATTACCCGAACCATCTCTGTACGGGCGTCCCTGTGGATATTGCTGCACAAATCTGTTCCGAGCATCCTGCAACGCAGCGGTATTATCATAAATCGGGTGAGGCGGAGGTGGGTTTTGAGGATCCGTGTAATATTGGGGTGTCAGACGTGTCGTCCCATAGTACTGCTCAGGGTTGGAATAAAACAACTCTGAGTTATGGTTATTCCAATCAATACCATAACTCATCCATCCCTGATCGTGCACTTGAGCAATCTGTCGTTGCTCCATTCGCTGCTGACTATCCCACATTCGATCGTTGTGCATCCTTTGTTCGTTCGGGCTCAACCTCATGTTATTAACACTACCAACCAAACTGTCCCAACTTGATTGGGACGGATGCCACGGAACCTGTTCACCAACATTAGTCTGTGCCTCCATTTCCGCCTCCTCTTCCTGCCGCTGCTCTTGCTGAACACCACTGCCACTTGCGTCACCTGCACCAACTGCCACAAAAGGCACCCGATGCCCATTTCTATCTTTCATAATGATTTCAGCATTAATATAAAAAACCTTTTCTAATGGTTTCATTACGCTCGTGTACTCCTGTAATCTACTGAAATCAATGTTAAAATGTCGGGCAATTCGGGTGATGTAGTGGCCTCCCATAAGTGGCTTCTGTAGCCGTGTCTCAGTCGCAATGGCAAGGAAATAATTACCGATTAGCCCAGGAATGTCGGTATAGGAACCCCGCTTGATTTGATCCATAATCCACAAATCTAAAGTTTTCACCTTCTCATGACCCTCAATCCTCGCATTAAACGTGCATGCGATGAGTCGATGAAGCAGCTTATCATCCCGGGCTGCGATTTCGTTGTACCTGTGCTTGCTTGATCTAAAATGTGCAGGCGCAATATTTGGCTTACAAATTCTGCGCCAATAAGAGGTGTCATCAAAAACATGCCGGCCAACGTAATCAGAAGCCCGCAAATATTCACCTAACTGATTATCGGTGAATTCCCCAAAAATTCCCAGAACTCTACAAAGCTGTAAACTGCTTATACCCCTATCTTGGCCCCCGAGACGAAACCGTAGAAACTCATTCGATAAATAATCGCTGACATTGTTAAACCGCATGGTAGAGTAAAATTCTTTAAGCAGCACCGGATAGATTGGTTCATTGATGCTAAAAACATGTTCCCAAGCGTGGGCGACTACTCTATTGTACGGGATGGCTAGTAAATTAGTAACATGTCGGCGCATGCCCGCTTCTTCCAATGGCCCCCAGATAAAATACCAAGTGGCATTAATCGGCCTGCGGTTTAATCTCTCAAACGTTTCGGTGTAGTCTTCGTCGTTCTGAACCTGTGTTAACCAAACTCGAGGATCATTTAGATCCTCCTCCTCTTCTTCTCCGGAAGACGATGATGAATGATGTTGTTGTTGTAGTGGTGGTGGTTGTCGTGGAGGAGCCAAACCTGCTGTCCTTCCTCTTTTTGCTGGTCCTCCTCTGCTTGGTTGTCCCTGCAAAACATTATACACCAAACCAAAAGAACATAGAAACCGTTGTGTTAATGTTAGCTAAAAACATAACCGAGTAGCAGGAGAACTTAATCATTCAATTCCTAGTTCAAAAGCATTATGATTCATTTAAACAAAAGTGTATGTTCATAATTTTAAACCAAAGTCAACCAAAGTCAACATGAATTCGTTAATACACCTTCAAAAAAATGAAAATCATAACTTCACAATGTAGCACAAACTTAGGACTCAAAGATTCAAGTATGTTGTGTTCATAGGTCATAACATTTAACTTTGCATTCTAATCATATTCATCATAAATCATAACGCATTTTCACAATTTTTAGCTCAAATGACAATTATAACATCATACATTAGGGCATTTCATTCCATCAATTTGCTTCAACAGGCCCATACAAATGAACATCAAACATACATATTTCAAAAATTCATTACAATTCAACAATATGCTTAGAAATTTACTAACATTCAAAAACGACCCGGCCAAGTTGACATCAACATCACCAACACAATCATATACTTCACAAGAATCATAAACATCATACATAAACTCAACTTCATAAGTTAAGCACCCTAAATTCGGATTTAATTTCTACAAACCCTAGAATCATGAACAAAACCCTTAAAAGCATGTAATCTTTGCAAAATAAACACATAAGGGCAATTTAAACATCTAAGGCATGTTAATCTTAACAATAATCATGCAAATCAAACACCCCACACTTATCTTTAACCAATTGATAGATATAAACATACAATTCAAGTAATTGATAAAGAAAAGTGTAAAAATGGAGTATCCATACCCAAAAGTTCATGATTTGAAGCTTGAATTTGAAGAAGGAAACGCGAAATTGAAGTAGAAATTAGGGTTTTTGGAGAGTGGTTCGGGTTAGGGCAGAGAAAAATAGAGAAGAATGTGTTTTGTGGATAAGAAATGAGTGGGGAGGTGTTTTAAAACGTCATTTTTTCTGAGTCAGTAAGTTGGGGCGGCGTCCAGGGTTCCAGGACGGCGTCTAGCTTTTAACATTGGGACGGCGTCTTGCCCTTTAGGACGGCGTCTAGATATGTAAAACGGGACGGCGTCTAGCAATTTGGGACGGCGTCCTGTTACACTAAAACCCACTGATCTATTTTTCTGAGTCGCGCGCGTTTAGAGGTCATACGTTAATCATTTTGTACCAAACTAAAATTTATCGCGCACACAATACAAACCTAATTACAATTGTGAACCAGTTTTTTTACGAGTCGTTCACCAAACTCGTCCCCATTTAGATTTAGGCGTTTTTCTTGAAGTTGAGGCTAACCTCATCCTCAATTTCTAGGGGACCATCAACATAGTGTTTGACCCGGTGGCCATTCACTTTAAAAATATCACCCTTCCCGTTCTCCATTTCGACTGTACCATAAGGGTTTCTAACAACAAACGGTCCCGTCCATCGGGACTTAAGCTTTCCGGGTGATAACTTGAAACGGGAATTATAAACAAGGACACGATCGCCTTCCATGAATTCCTTTGGACGTTTCAATCTTTTGTCGTGCCATTGTTTGGTTTTTTTCTTGTAAATTAGAGAGTTGTCATAGGCTTCAAGCCTCAACTCGTCTAATTCATTTAGTTGGGTCAAACGTAACCGACCCGCTTCTTGGTAATCCAAATTGCATGCCCTTAGCGCCCAATGTGCTTTATGTTCAATCTCCAACGGGAGATGGCATGCTTTTCCGTATACCATACGGAAAGGAGTTGTTCCAATCGGTGTTTTGTAGGCCGTGCGAAAGGCCCACAATGCATCGTTTAACTTGGTTAACCACTCTTTTGGATTGGCACCAACGGTCTTTTCAAGTATGCGTTTTAATGACCGGTTGGTGTTTTCTACTTGCCCACTCGTTTGGGGATGATAAGATGTCGAAATTTTATGGATTACTCCATATCTTTTCAACACCTTTTCCAATTGCTTATTGCAAAAGTGGGTGCCCCGGTCACTTATAAGAGCTTTTGGTGTGCCGAACCTAGAGAAAAGTTCCATCAAAAAGTTTACCACTACTCGGCCATCATTTGTTGGTAGAGGTTTTGCCTCCGCCCATTTAGAAACATAATCTATGGCGACAAGTATGTAGAGGTAAGAATGAGATTTTGGAAAGGGGCCCATAAAGTCAATTCCCCAAACATCGAACACCTCGCATACTTGGATGCTTTGTTGAGTCATTTCATCCCGTTTAGTTATTTGACCGGCCCGTTGGCACGCGTCACAAGCTTTACAGACAGCGTAGGCATCTTTGAATATGGTAGGCCAATAGAAACCGGCCTCGTAAACTTTCTTCCCCGTGATTTGGGGACCAAAGTGCCCACCTGTTGGACCAAGGTGACAGTCAAGCAGAATTTCGGTGCATTCCTTCCCCGAAACACACCGACGGATTATCCCATCGGGACACTGTTTAAAGAGATATGGGTGTTCCCAAAAATAGTATTTTAAGTCACTAAAGAATTTCTTTCTTTTCTGGTGTGACATACCAGTTTCTAGGAATCCACCCGCAAGATAGTTGGCAATGTCTACAAACCATGGATCATCAATTTTCTCAACTCTCATGAGATTTTCATCAGGAAAATTATCTTGGATAACGGTCTCATGTAGAACCCCAAGATTCGGGTTCTCAAGTCGAGAAAGGTGATCGGCAGCTAGGTTTTCGGCACCCTTTTTATCTTTTATATCGATGTCGAATTCTAGCAAAAGCAAGACCCAATGTATTAAACGGGGTTTAGCATCTTGCTTAGAAAGCAAGTACTTTAATGCCGAGTGGTCTGTGTAGACAACCGTCTTTGCTAGCACTAAATAGGATCGGAATTTGTCAAACGAAAAGACGATTGCAAGGAGTTCCTTCTCGGTGGTAGTGTAATTAAGTTGGGCTCCTTGCAGTGTCTTACTAGCATAGTAAATGGGCTTGAAATGTTTTTCTATTCTTTGCCCCAAGACGGCACCAATAGCAAAGTCACTGGCGTCACACATAAGTTCGAATGGTATTGACCAATTCGGCGATATGAGAATCGGTGACTGCGTGAGCTTTGCTTTAAGAAGATTAAAGGCGGTAAGACACTCGTCCGTAAAGACAAATGGAGCGTCCTTCTCAAGAAGTTTGTTCATGGGGGTTGCAATTTTGGAAAAATCTTTAATGAACCGCCGGTAAAAACCGGCGTGCCCCAGAAAACTTCTAACACCTTTCACATTCGTTGGTGGTGGTAATTTGGCTATTACTTCCACTTTAGCCCGATCCACCTCAAGACCTGCACAAGAAATTTTATGACCCAATACAATTCCCTCTTTTACCATAAAATGGCATTTTTCCCAGTTTAGTACAAGATTTGATTCTTCACACCTAATCAATATAAGCTCAAGATTTTTAAGACATGAGTCAAAAGAATCACCGAAGACTGAGAAGTCATCCATGAATACTTCCATAAAGTCTTCAATCATGTCATGAAAAATAGCTACCATACACCTTTGAAAGGTAGCAGGAGCATTGCATAAGCCAAAAGGCATACGCCGATAGGAGAAAGTACCATAAGGACATGTAAAGGTCGTTTTCTCTTGGTCCTCGGGTGCTATAGGGATTTGGAAATATCCCGAGAAACCGTCAAGAAAACAATAAAAATTCTTTCCCGCTAATCTTTCCAACATTTGATCAATGTAAGGAAGGGGAAAATGGTCTTTTCGGGTAGCATCATTTAATTTCCTGTAGTCAATGCATACCCTCCAACCCGTGATAGTCCTGGTAGAAATTAATTGGTCGTCTTCATTTGTGACAACGGTCATGCCACCCTTTTTGGGCACGCATTGGACCGGACTCACCCAAGGACTATCCGAAATTGGATAAATAAGACCCGCATCTAGGAGTTTTACAATCTCCTTCTTAACAACTTCTTGCATATTGGGGTTGAGTCGCCTTTGTCTTTGTACACACGGCTTATAGTTATCTTCCATTAATATCTTATGTGTACAATAAGAGGGACTTATACCCTTGATGTCATGAATTTTCCATGCTAGAGCCGTTTTATGGGCTTTTAACATGGAAACAAGCTTAGATTTCTCACTTACAGAGAGTTCGGATGAAATGATCACCGGGAGAGTAGAACCTTCTTGTAGGTAAGCATATTCCAAGTGACTTGGAAGTGGCTTTAGTTCCAAAACGGGAGGTTCTTCAATCGATGTTTTACATCGGTATTCATTCCCTAAATCCAACTTTCTGTACTCTTCATCATTTGGCTCATACCCGTTAGCCATCAAAGTGGTCAACATCTCCACTTCTTCCACCATTGTTTCATCATCACCTTCCAAAAAATGCATTCTCCTGTACCTTGCAATTCTGGAAATTCCTGCAATAACTCCGAATACGTGTCTATGGTTTGCAAATAATAACATTGATCATCAGTAGACTCGGGGTATTGCAAGGCATGGTCAACGGAAAAGGTAACCTTCATATCCTCAATACTAAGGGTCAATTTCTGCCCATGAACATCTATCATAGCTCTAGAGGTATTGAGGAAAGGTCGACCTAATATAAGAGGCACACGTGTGTCCTCCTCCATGTCTAGAATTACAAAATCAGCCGGAAATACTAGGGTACCGACTTTTACTAACATATTCTCTAAAATTCCACGAGGGAATTTAACAGAGCGGTCTACTAGTTGGATTGCCATTCGAGTTGGTTTCAGTTCCCCGGGGTTTAGCTTAACATATAATGAATAAGGCATTAAATTTATGCTAGCCCCTAAATCTGCTAATGCTTTAATGCATTCCAAATCTCCCAGGAGACATGGTATGGTAAAACTTCCAGGATCAGCTAACTTTTTCGGTATTTTGTTCATCAAAATTGCTGAACAATTAGCATTCATGGTGACGGATGAAAGTTCCTCCATTTTCTTCCGATTAGTAAGTAAGTCTTTTAAAAACTTAGCATACTTGGGCATACCTGAGATTACATCAATGAAAGGCATGTTTATGTTAATTTGTTTAAACATATCTAGGAATTTCGACCTTTCGGCCTCTAGCCTCTCTTGTTGTTGTTTTCTTGGGTATGGGAGCGGTGGTTGATATGGTTTTACTACGGGTTTTTCCCGTTCTTCCTTTTCAACCACTTTTTCCGGCTCCTTAACCGGTTCATCATTTTGGTTCAATGGAACCCTGAAATCAGAATTTTCGGGCATTTTTGGAGCATCGTATGCTAGACCACTCCGTGTGGTGATAACATTTGCGTGCTCATTTCGTGGGTTTTTACTGGTATCGCCCGGTAAACTACCTGGTTTCCTCTCGCTCAGTAAATTGGCTAAACCACTCATTTGTTTTTCTAAATTTTGAATTGATGCTTGTTGGTTTCTAAATTGATGTTCGTTTTTCTCGTTGGTTTGGTTTATATTTGTGACAAGCTGAGTTTGTGATGTAATTAACTTTTCCAACATACTCTCTAAATTTGACTTTTTCTCTTCCTGTTGGGGTTTTTGGTAAAAACCCGGAGTTTGTTGTTGGAACCCACTACTTGACCCTTGTTGAAAATTGGAAGTTTGACCTTGAGGGTTGTAGGGGTTGTTAAAGTTCCGGTTAAATTGGGCTCTTCCCTGAAACTGGTTATTATTTCTTTGGCTTATGAAAGCCACTTCTTCTTTTTGAGCCATGGTTAACCCGACATCACAATCTTTTCCTAAGTGGAGACCTCCACAGTATTCACAACGTACTTTCATACTATGGATTTCCTTGGTGATTTTGTCCATGTTTCGGACAACACCATCTATTTTTACACCTAGGGAGCTTAAGTCATCATAAGCACCGGCACTTTGGACTTGAGCATTTCGAGTAATTGGGCGTTCTTGATGCCACTCATGAGAATAATCGGCTAGTTTCTCGATTATCTCATAAGCCTCTTGCTCGGTTTTGTCCCTAAGAGAACCACCGGCCGCTTGGTCAATTGAAATTCGGGTTGCTACATCACAACCTTTGTAAAAGATTTGGACCTTTTGAAAGGTATCCAAACCATGGTTTGGACAACCTCTTAGCATTTTGGAAAATCGATTCCATGCTTCGTACAGGGTTTCCATCGGCTTTTGACAGAATTGGGTAATTTCGTGTTGGAGTCTCGCGGACTTGGATGCTGGAAAATATTTCTTAAGAAATTTTTCCAACATACCATCCCACGTTTCTATCGTAGCCTCGGCCAATGAATCTAACCAACTTCGTGCTTCCCCTTGGAGTGTCCAAGGGAAAAGTCTTAATAATATGGCCTGGTCAGTTTCTGGTTTAAGTTTAAATAGAAGACATATCTCTTGAAAGAGACGAATATGTTCGTTTGCATCTTCATTCGGACCACCACCAAATTGACACCTGTTATTAATCATTTGAAGAATAGGTCCTTTTATTTCAAAAGTTACCTCACCAGTAGGTGGAGTAATAGCACTACCTTGTCCGGTCCGGGTTGCTTTCATCTTTGCTGCCATTGATTGTCGTGGTACCAATGGTCTTTCTCCTTCCATTTCAAAATTTGGGGGTTGAACGGGTTTACCAAAGTCTGAATATCGAGGCTTGGTCGTACTTGATTCTGAATCAAAGGTTTCTTGCTTTGATGAAGATTCAAAAATTTCAAGTACTTCTTTCGAAATCCTACCAAGCTTTCTATCAGGTTCTGTAAACGGTGTAAGTAATGGAGATTCTGAACTTCGGGTATGTGGCATATGCGACCTATAAACTGTCAATCACACAACTAACAAAAATTATTAAACATACCGATTCTATAAGTTTAAAAATCAAAGATTATTAAAATTTTAAAATAATTAAGAAACTACTTAATCACAAATCAGTTAATAATTCTATTTTGACACAAAACTGTCCCCGGTATATGAATTATCGTATGGAAAATACCGGTTTTAGAGATTGCTACACTAACGGGCAGTGTACCCGATCGTGTAGTAGTATAGTAACTGGTTTAGTTCCGTGTATCGTTCCAAGGACAGTTATATCAGTCAAACTAGAATTAGAAACTATATTATGATTAACTAAGTGAATGAAAGTTAAAAGTACAAGTTTTATGTTTTGGTGGCTATTTAACGATTTAGCCAAATCAAAGAAGGTTAAATGTAAAAACAATATTTTTGTCTTTTAAGTTTATGAAATGATAATAAATGCAAATAAAGCAAGTAAGATAGTTTTGAATTAAATCAAAGAGATGAAATGTTTATCTAGATATTTTACCCTCGGTATTGGATGTATTTTTAGGTATTAAGTCCTGATTGAATAATTATGTGTGTAGTTATCTAATAGGTTCACTAAGAGTTCTCTCGGATAAACACGTAAATACAATAATAAGATCAAGGGTTCCCTTTTCACTATGGTTCTTGTATTTGTAATCAAATAACTATAAGCATGCTAATCACCTAAATCGACTCGCCAAGAGTTCTCTTTAGCAAGTACTCAAACTAGAATTACTAAGCAAGGGTTCCCTATTACTTAGACCTTTTCGTTTGTGACTAGTTGATCAACAAGATCAAAGACTTGAATAACAATTGTCTTTGCGTTCGCTCTACACAATTCATTCCTATTTTGTTTAACCGTTTTAATCTAGTTTACCCCCTTGGTCCGGTTTAGCAAACAATCAATCTAAGACAAGTTGATTGTAAATCAATATGATACATCAACAAGAGTTCTCTTTATCAACAACATATCAATTAACTAGATACAAATGATTTTAACAACAATAAGCATGGTTCTTAATTCAAGCTTCAATCTATCACGCATAATACATTCAATCAATAAGATTACATCCAATACCTTGGTTATTAATCTAGACAAACATTATAGAAACTAGCCAATAATCATGGTAACAGACAACAATACAATCAAATTATTAACTGAAATCATTGCTGAGAACAAGTAAATAACCTACAAGAACAAGAGTTCTTGGATGAAGAAGGTTTTGATGGATGATGCCTTGATGTTGAGCCTCTTCAAAGAGGTTGGAGTTCTCCAATTTGCTCCTGAAAATCGCCTCTAAACTCTCTGGTTCGTATTCTGATATGAAACAGTCCCAAAAACTGAAGTTTTAAAGTGGAGAAAGTAGGTAAAAAGCCAAAAAGTCGGCCAAACCTACTACGGGACGTCGTCCCAAAAGGCAGGACGGCGTCCCGTTTCAAAGGTCAAGACGGCGTCCCATATGCCCTAGACGGCGTCCCGATTCGAAAGACAGGACGGCGTCCCACCTTCCAGGACGGCGTCCTGTTGTGCTGATTTTGACTGTTTCGTTTTCTTTTTAATTTCCTTTCATTTGGACGAAGTCTAACATATCTGAAACCTTGTTTTATCATTTTAGAGTGATATCTTGACTCTAACTCGTATCGGGATCAACCAATGTCATAAATCATCGAAATTCTTTGTAAATCATTCTTCCGATACAAATTTGTACATCTTGGCCTATAGCTTGTAGAACACCTTCATTATCTTCGATTCTAGAGCGTTTTTAGTGATATTGCGATAGATATATATGATGTTATTGAGCAATATCAACCGCTAAGTGAATAGAATCTATCTAACAGATATAGCTTAAGCCACACACAAGCTATATACATCAACAACACCTGCTAACTACCAACTAGCATACAATAAGACAATACGAGGATCGGCGGCTTGTACGAGCACACGACTCTCAGCTGATCGGGCCTAAGTCTACCGATAGTCCCTGCTACTCAATTCACAGTATAGTTATCCAGATGCAGGGGATGCATCATTCACACTATACTCCACAATCAGTAGCCTATGGACCCAACCTCCCCTTGGCACGGTTGACCTCATACGGACTCTAACCTCTCCTAGGCACGGTCTTGAGTCCCTAGTCTCCCTAGGCCCGACTGGTGCCATTCACATAGTGTACACATAATTCACATACAACATCAGGCAAACGATATTATTCTATCATAGCAATTCCTACACTATGCATGGTAAAAGAGTCAACAACAGTAGCATGATATGCTACTTAAACTCTATCCGTAGATAGACCCACTCACCAATTACCAGCAACTGCTCAGTTATTATTTCTGAGCTTCCTCCTTGTCCTTATCTCCTGAGAACAGCAAAAACCAAGTTAGAATAGTGTTCCCATCAAGATTAGACACACTGACAGCGAATTATAGCAAATTAGTAAAAAAAATGCGTCCGATAAAATTTTCATGCTTAACACTTGTGCACTTTCAAAATTTACATCCTGAACACCAAAATACAAACGGGCAGCATAACGGCTAGAAAAAGGCACTTTGGTAAAACATTCTCCCCCTGGACACACAGTCGGTCGACTGTCTCCTCAACCGGTCGACTGACGTAGACAGTCGGTCGACTGTTGACCCAACTGGTCGACTGACCTTACCAGTCGGTCAATTCACTTGGTATTACATCAATCGGCCGAAGGTAAATCTCGGTCGGTCGGTTCACTCAACAATCGGTCGGTTCAGCCTCAGTCGGTCGACTGTCGACCGACAGTCGGCCGACTGTTTTCATCTTCCTCAGAAACTGAACAAAGGCTACGGACTTCACGATGAAATCCTCAAATCTCGATCTAGAGCTCGTTTTAAACACCAAAATCGACCACAACTTATTCACTACTTGTTATAGACTCAAAACCCACAACAATTTGACCATAACAACACTTAAATCACTTATTTTGACACAAGTTCAAGCTTTTTACAAAACTCACACAAAACCATGAATTTAACAACGAATTAAACACAAAAACACATGTTACTTACCTTGATAGACTCAGTAAACGATAACAAACACGATTCTAACACCAATTTGAGCTCAAGATCAATGTTTAAGGATTAGGGTTTGGTTAGGTGGGAGGGATGAAGGTACGGTGTTTTAGGTGAATTTTCTAGAAATGGGGAGAAAATACAGCACACTAGTCACATAATTGGGATTAATTCTCACACTGTACAACACACGGGTATTTACCAGTTATCTGATATCTTTCGCACAAGATTAGGTAACCCAAACGAGATCCAATTGAAATAAACAAACCTGTTCTGGGACCATTGTCACAAACTGGTCACAGCACAATTATATTAAAACACTAATAAAATAATTAAAATAAAAAGCACTTAAGACTAAGCACAAACCCTATGGGCAAAAATAGTCCACTTACAACTAGCCCGGGTTTTAGTCTGTTACATATATACCCCCTTAAGGAGATTCCGTCCTCGAAATCTGGTCTTGGTCAAACAAATGAGCGTAGCGGTTTCTCATCAACTCTTCCGTTTCCCACGTAAGATTAGAACCCAAACTGTGTTTCCACTCGATCAACACTGTATTGACCCAAACTTTTCCGAACCTTTCTATGATTATATGTTTAATGAAAACTATATTTACATGATTAAATGTTTCCAACATGTTAAGCAATCAAACTTGTTAAGACTTGGTTAATTGAAATGGAAATTTTGTAAACGTCTGATTACCCAGTTTGACCAATGATTCACGAACGCTATAAGTTGTATATGACATGATGATACATAAATGAATAAATATATATGTTTAACATGATATAATGATCATCAATTATCTCATTAAAAATAGTAACAATAAGTTATATACTTAAAAAGGACACTATTGACGTATGAAACTCGAAACGATACATATAACGATTATCGTTATAACCACGTCTTACTAAATATATATGAAGCATATTAATACATTGTTATATTATATATAACATGATAATATGATAATTAAATATATCATTAAGTGTATTAACAATGAACTACATAAGTAAAAACAAGACTACTAACTTAAGGATTTCGAAACGAGACATATATGTAACGATTATCGTTGTAACGACATTTAAATGTATATATCATATTAAGATATATTAATATATCATAATAATATCATGATAATTTAATAATTTAAAATCTCATTTAATATTATAAACATTGGGTTAACAACATTTAACAAGATCGTTAACCTAAAGGTTTCAAAACAACACTTACATGTAACGACTAACGATGACTTAACGACTCAGTTAAAATGTATATACATGTAGTGTTTTAATATGTATTCATACACTTTTGAAAGACTTCAATACACTTATCAAAATACTTCTACTTAACAAAAATTCTTACAATTACATCCTCGTTCAGTTTCATCAACAATTCTACTCGTATGCACCCATATGCGTACTCGTACAATACATAGCTTTTAGATGTATGTACTATTGGTATATACACTCCAATGATTAGCTCTTAGCAGCCCATGTGAGTCACCTAACATATGTGGGAACCATCATTTGGCAACTAGCATGAAATATCTCATAAAATTACAAAAATATGAGTAATCATTCATGACTTATTTACATGAAAACAAAATTACATATTCTTTATATCTAATTCATACACCAACGACCAAAAACACCTAAAAACACTTTCATTCTTCAATTTTCTTCATCTAATTGATCTCTCTCAAGTTCTATCTTCAAGTTCTAAGTGTTCTTCATAAATTCCAAAAGTTCTAGTTTCATAAAATCAAGAATACTTCCAAGATTGCAAGTTTACTTCCAAGTTTTCTAAATCCATTCCAAGTAATCATCCAAGATCAAGAAACCTTTGTTACTTACAGTAGGTTATCTTTCTAATACAAGGTAATAATCATATTCAAACTTTAATTCAATTTCTATAACTATAACAATCTTATTTCAGGTGGAAATCTTACTTGAAATTGTTTTCGTGTCATGATTCTGCTTCAAGAACTTTCAAGCCATCCAAGGATCCTTTGAAGCTAGATCTATTTTTCTCATTTTCAGTAGGTTTATCCAAGGAACTTGAGGTGGTAACGATGTTCATAACATCATTCGATTCATACATAAAAAGCTGTCTTATTCAACGTTATAAACTTTTAATCACTAGAACATAGTTTAGTTAATTCTAAACTTGTTCGCAAATAAAGTTAATCCTTCTAACTAGACTTTTAAAATCAACTAAACACATGTTCTATATCTATATGATATGCTAACTTAATGATTTAAAACCCGGAAACACGATAAACACCATAAAATTGGATATACGCCGTCGTAGTAAAACCGGGGGCTGTTTTGGTTGGGATAATTAAAAGCTACAAAGAACTTTGATTTAAAAGCTATACTTCTAGAAAAATGATTTTTCTTATGAACATGAAACTATATCCAAAAATCATGGTTAAACTCAAAGTGAAAGTATGTTTTTCAAAATGGTCATCAAGATGTCGTTCTTTCGACGAAAATGACTACCTCTTTCAAAAATGACTTGTAACTTGTATTTCCGACTATAAACTTATACTTTTTCTATTTAGATTCATAAAGTTAAGTTCAATACAAAACCGTGGCCACTGGAATCACTCAAAACGGATTAGAAACGAAGAAATGGCGAGTAAAACAAGATTGATAAAAACTACTCATTTTACCTACGTGAAAGTTAGTAATAAATCTATTCCAACCATAACCTAATCAACTTATATTGTATGTTATGTAATCTTGAGATACCATAGACACGTATACAATGTTTCGACCTATCAAGTTGACCCATCTATATATATATTGCGGAACCACCATAGACACTCTATATGTGAATGTTGGAGTTAGCTATACAGGGTTGAGGTTGATTCCAAAATATATATATAGTTTGAGTTGTGATCAATACTGAGATACGTATACACTGGGTCGTGGATTGATTCAAGATAATATTTATCGATTTATTTCTGTACATCTAACTGTGGACAACTAGTTGTAGGTTACTAACGAGGACAGCTGACTTAATAAACTTAAAACATCAAAATGTATTAAAAGTATTGTAAATATATTTTGAACATACTTTGATATATATGTATATATTATTATAGGTTCGTGAATCAACCAGTGGCCAAGTCTTACTTCTCGACGAAGTAAAAATCTGTGAAAGTGAGTTATAGTCCCACTTTTAAAATCTAATATTTTTGGGATGAGAATACATGCAGGTTTTATAAATGATTTACAAAATAGACACAAGTACGTGAAACTACATTCTAAGGTTGAATTATCAAAATCGAATATGCCCCTTTTTATTAAGTCTGGTAATATAAGAATTAGGGAACAGACACCCTAATTGACGCGAATCCTAAAGATAGATCTATTGGGCCTAACAAACCCCATCCAAAGTACCGGATGCTTTAGTACTTAGAAATTTATATCATATCCGAATGGTGTCCCGGAATGATGGGGATATTCTTGTATATGCACCTTGTTAATGTCGGTTACCAGGCGTTCACCATATGAATGATTTTTATCTCTATGTATGGAATGTGTATTGAAATATGAAATCTTGTGGTCTATTGTTACGATTTGATATATATAGGTTAAACCTATAACTCACCAACATTTTTGTTAACATTTAAAGCATGTTTATTCTCAGGTGAATACTAAGAGCTTCCGCTGTTGCATACTAAAATAAGGACAAGATTTGGAGTCCATGTTTGTATGATATTGTGTAAAAACTGCATTCAAGAAACTGATTTCGATGTAACATATTTGTATTGTAAACCATTATGTAATGGTCGTGTGTAAACAGGATATTTTAGATTATCATTATTTGATAATCTACGTAAAGCTTTTTAAACCTTTATTTATGAAATAAAGGTTATGGTTTGTTTTAAAAATGAATGCAGTCTTTGAAAAAACGTCTCATATAGAGGTAAAAATCTCGCAACGAAATCAATTAATATGGAACGTTTTTAATCAATAAGAACGGGACATTTCAGTTGGTATCCTAGCGTTGGTCTTAGAGGACCAGAATTTTGCATTAGTGTGTCTTATCGAGTTTGTTAGGATGCATTAGTGAGTCTGGACTTCGACCGTGTTTACTTGAAAAATGATTGCTTAACAAATGTTGTTGGAAACTATATATTTTTAACATGTGAATATTATGTGATATATTAATCTCTTAACACGTTTGATATTATGTGATAGATGTCTACCTCTAATACAAGTCCCATTGACTCACCTAATAATAATGAAGAGTCAAATGTAATTTGGAATGATTCGTGGACTGATTCACAAGTTCCCGAAGAGGAACCGGAAGAAGAATCGGAACCGGAAGAAGAATCGGAACCGGAGGAGGAGGAACCGGAAGAAGAAATAGAACCGGTGGGGGAAATAATAAAACGGTTAAGTAAAATAAAATCCTCAACCAACCGACCAAAGTTAATTATGGTCAATGATGTTTCCGCCAAGGAAGCAAAGTATTGGGAGGATTACCAATTCTCCGATGAATCGGATCCCGACAAGGATTCTGATGATGTTATAGAAATTACCCCAACACAATTTAATAAGGCAAAAGAGAACAATAAGGGAAAGGGCATAAAAATAGAGAAATTTGATTCCAAACCCGATGAACTTTATATGTATCGTCAACACCCGTATTTCTTAAGTTGTGACAATAACCCGGGAACCTCTAAACCACCAGGTTTTTCTAAACCAATGTGGAAAACGACGGCTCGTATTAGGGGAACATCATATATCCCTAGAAACTTGGAAAAACGAACCAAAACCGAAGAAGAAGAAATGAGCGAGTCGGAATAAGATAGTTGTATTCGTGTGGTGTAATATATGTAATATAGTGTGCTTATGCTTTATGATATATGTAAAAATTGCTTGTATTAATAAGTATTTTTTTATGAATCTAACTCTTGTCTATTTTACAGTATAAAAACACAAAATGGATAGACAACCCAATATTTTAAGAGACCTACCCGGAGACATGATTGATGAAATCTTGTCTAGAGTCGGTCAGAATTCCTCGGCACAACTATTTAAGGCGAGATCAGTTTGTAAGACATTCGAAGAACGTTCCAAGAATGCCTTGGTTTATAAAAGGCTTTCGTTCGAAAGATGGGGGATATCACATTGGGAAATCCATAAGTTACGATGTGTTTACTTTGACGCATATATAGCGGGCAACCCAAATGCTATTTTACGCAACGGGTTAAGAAATTATTTTGACTTAATATATCCGAATATAGGACTTCGTGATTTAGAAAAAGTGGCTAACATGCAACATAAAGAAGCATGTTATGCTTACGGGTTAGTAATGTTCGCTTCTCACCAAAGTGGGAACAAGAACATCGGGCTACAACTATTAAACAAAACGTTCCCACAAGTGACGGACTCAGTAGTTGGGGTGAGAAACAAGGTTTTTAGAATGTTACGGGACTGTTGGACATTACGTAACCCTCGTCCCTTTGACGACGTTACAACACGCTGTCTTATCAACGGCCATAACGGTTATGTTCCACAAGACCAAGGATGGGAAGTAGTCCTAGTAAAACCAGAATGCATGACTTGTTTCTGGACGTATGAATTACGTGTCTTTATTGCCTTTGCTGAACGACTTGTGTACAAGCTAGAATTATCTTCACAACTATCTTGTATCAAAGTTATTGTGTGCTATATTTCATGTTAAATGTAAAATAAGCGGTATTGTAAGTTTGTAAAATATTGTGAAAAAGTTTGAACGCGAAATATTATTATAATCAGTTTTTCATATAGAATTGTAGTAGTTGAATTGTATATTAGCTACTAAGTATGAACTTAACGGGTAGGTACTACCCGAATTTAAACTTATAAAACGCTAATATGAAGAAAAAGCTTTTATAAATGAGTTCATATTATGCTACGAGATACTATTGACTACTCTTAATATTCTGTATGATTAACTTGTTTCATTTGACTATTTGAAGGAAATGGCACCGACTACTCGACAAACCATGAATATGAGCGAAGAGGAATTTCGTACCTTTCTTGCTGCAAACATAGCTGAAGTACAGGCTGCGCTACATACCAACAATAACTTTGGATCTAGCAGTACAGGAAATCGTGTAGGATGCACCTACAAAGAATTCACTGCCTGCAAACCTTTGGAATTTGATGGAACCGAAGGACCGATCGGATTGAAACTGTGGACCGAGAAGGTCGAATCGGTGTTTGCCATAAGTAAGTGTACTGAAGAGGACAAAGTGAAGTACGCTACGCATACCTTCACAGGTACTGCGTTAACATGGTGGAATACCTATCTAGAGCAAGTGGGACAAGATGATGCTTACGCACTACCGTGGTCAGTATTCAAGCACTTGATGAACAAGAAATACCGTCCCAGAACCGAGGTCAATAAGCTCAAGACAGAACTTAGAGGGTTATGAACCCAAGGATTTGATATTACCACGTATGAAAGACGATTCACAAAATTGTGCCTATTGTGTCCAGGAGCGTTCGAAGATGAGGAAGAGAAGATCGACGCGTTTGTGAAAGGATTACCGGAAAGAATCCAAGAAGATATAAGTTCACACGAGCCCGCCTCCATACAACAGGCATGTAGAATGGCTCACAAACTAGTGAACCAGATTGAGGAAAGAATTAAAGAACAGGCGGCTGAAGAGGCCAATGTGAAGCAAGTCAAAAGAAAGTGGGAGGAAAACGGTGATAAGAATCACCAATACAACAACAACAGCAATTACAACAATAATCGCAACAACTATCCCAACAATCGCAACATCAATCGCAACTACAACAAATGGCCCAACAACAACAACAACAACAACAGCAACTATAACAATCATCCCAACAACAATAACAACCGCAACAACAACAATAATCAGAAACAGCTATGCCAAAGGTGTGAAAAGTATCACTCGGGGTTACCAAATTTTGCAACAAGTGTAAAAGAAATGGTCATAGCGCGGCGAAGTGTGAAGTCTACGGACCAGGGGTTAACAGAACGAAAGGAACAAATGGTGTCGGAACGAGTAATGGTGGAGCAAGTAGTGTCGGAGCAAGTTATGACAATGTAGTTTGTTATAAATGTGGAAAACCAGGCCACATTATTAGAAATTGCCCGAACCAGGAGAACACGAATGGACAAGGCCGCGGAAGAGTTTTCAATATTAATGCGGCAGAGGCACAGGAAGACCCGGAGCTTGTTATGGGTACGTTTCTTATGGACGATAAATCTGCTTATGTTTTATTTGATTCAGGTGCGGGTAGAAGCTATATGAGTAGAGAATTTTGTGCTAAATTAAGTTGCCCATTGGCGCCTTTGGATAGTAAATTTTTACTCGAATTAGCAAATGGTAAATTAATTTCAGCAGATAATATATGTCGGAATCGAGAAATTAAACTGGTTAGCGAAACATTTAAGATTGACTTGATACCAGTAGAGTTAGGGAGTTTTGATGTGATAATAGGTATGGACTGGTTGAGAGAAGTGAAAGCGGAGATCGTTTGTTACAAAAATGCAATTCGCATTATACGAGAAAAAGGAAAACCCTTAATGGTGTACGAAGAAAAGAGCAACGCGAATTTAAATCTTATTAGTAACCTGAAGGCACAAAAACTAATAAAAAAAGATTTCTATGCTGTACTAGCACACGTCGAGAAAGTGAATTCCGTAGAAAAGAACATCAATGATATTCCCGTCGCAAAAGAATTTCTCGATGTATTTTCGAAAGAATTACCGGGACTACCTCCACACCGATCCGTTGAATTTCAAATAGACCTTGTACCGGGAGCTGCACCAATAGCTCGTGCTCCATACAGACTCGCACCTTGCGAAATGAAGGAACTTCAGAGCCAATTACAAGAACTTTTAGAGCTTGGTTTCATTCGACCAAGCACATCACCGTGGGGAGCTCCTGTTTTGTTTGTCAAGAAGAAAGATGGTACATTCAGGTTGTGTATCGACTACCGAGAGTTGAACAAACTTACCATCAAGAACCGCTACCCACTACCGAGAATCGACGACTTATTTGATCAACTGCAAAGCTCGTCTGTTTATTTAAAGATTGACTTACGTTTCGGGTATCATCAAATGCGGGTGAAAGAAGATGATATTCCAAAGACTGCTTTTAGAACACGTTACGGTCATTACGAGTTTATGGTCATGCCGTTTGGTTTAACTAATGCACCAGCTGTGTTCATGGACCTTATGAACCGAGTGTGTGGACCATACCTTGACAAGTTTGTCATTGTTTTCAATGATGACATACTTATTTACTCAAAGAATGACCAAGAACATGGTGAACATTTGAGAAAGGTGTTAGAAGTATTGAGGAAGGAAGAATTGTACGCTAAATTTTCAAAGTGTGCATTTTGGTTGGAAGAAGTTCAATTCCTCGGTCACATAGTGAACAAAGAAGGTATTAAGGTGGATCCGGCAAAGATAGAAACTGTTGAAAAGTGGAAAACCCCGAAAACTCTGAAACACATACGCCAGTTTTTAGGACTAGCGGGTTACTACAGAAGGTTCATCCAAGACTTTTCCAGAATAGCAAAACCCTTGACTGCATTAACGCATAAAGGGAAGAAATTTGAATGGAAAGATGAACAAGAGAAAGCGTTTCAATTGTTAAAGAAAAAGTTAACTACGGCACCTATATTGTCATTACCTGAAGGGAATGATGATTTTGTGATATATTGTGACGCCTCAAAGCAAGGTCTCGGTTGTGTATTAATGCAACGAATGAATGTAATTGCTTATGCGTCTAGACAATTGAAGATTCACGAACAGAATTATACGACGCATGATTTGGAATTAGGCGCGGTTGTTTTTGCATTAAAGACTTGGAGGCACTACTTATATGGGGTCAAAAGTATTATATATACCGACCACAAAAGTCTTCAACACATATTTAATCAGAAACAACTGAATATGAGGCAGCGTAGGTGGATTGAATTGTTGAATGATTACGACTTTGAGATTTGCTACCACCCGGGGAAGGCAAATGTGGTAGCCGATGCCTTGAGCAGGAAGGACAGAGAACCCATTCGAGTAAAATCTATGAATATTATGATTCACAATAACCTTACTACTCAAATAAAGGAGGCACAACAAGGAGTTTTAAAAGAGAGAAATTTAAAGGATGAAATACCCAAAGGATCGGAGAAGCATCTTAATATTCGGGAAGACGGAACCCGGTATAGGGCTGAAAGGATTTGGGTACCAAAATTTGGAGATATGAGAGAAATGGTACTTAGAGAAGCTCATAAAACCAGATACTCAATACATCCTGGAACGGGGAAGATGTACAAGGATCTCAAGAAACATTTTTGGTGGCCAGGTGTGAAAGCCGATGTTGCTAAATACGTAGGAGAATGTTTGACGTGTTCTAAGGTCAAAGCTGAGCATCAGAAACCATCAGGTCTACTTCAACAACCCGAAATCCCGGAATGGAAATGGGAAACATTACCATGGATTTCATCACTAAATTGCCAAGGACTGCAAGTGGTTTTGATACTATTTGGGTAATAATTGATCGTCTCACCAAATCAGCACACTTCCTGCCAATAAGAGAAGATGACAAGATGGAGAAGTTAGCACGACTGTATTTGAAGGAAGTCATCTCCAGACTTGGAATACCAATCTCTATTATCTCTGATAGGGATGGCAGATTTATTTCAAGATTCTGGCAGACATTACAGCAAGCATTAGGAACTCGTCTAGACATGAGTACTACCTATCATCCACAAACTGATGGGCAGAGCGAAAGGATGATACAAACGCTTGAAGACATGCTACGAGCATGTGTTATTGATTTCGGAAATAGTTGGGATCGACATCCACCGTTAGCAGAATTTTCCTACAACAACAGCTACCATTCAAGCATTGAGATGGCGCCATTTGAAGCACTTTATGGTAGAAAGTGCAGGTCTCCAATTTGTTGGAGTGAAGTGAGGATAGACAGATTACGGGTCCGGAGATAATACAAGAAACTACTGAGAAGATCATCCAAATTCAACAACGGTTGAAAACCGCCCAAAGTCGACAAAAGAGCTACACCGACATTAAAAGAAAAGATATAGAATTTGAAATTAGAGAGATGGTCATGCTTAAGGTTGCACCTTGGAAAGGTGTTGTTCGATTTGGTAAACAAGGGAAATTAAATCCAAGGTATATTGGACCATTCAAGATTATTGATCGTGTCGGACCAGTAGCTTACCGACTTGAGTTACCTCAACAACTCGCGGCTGTACATAACACTTTCCACGTCTCGAATTTGAAGAAATGTTTTGCTAAAGAAGATCTCACTATTCCGTTGGACGAAATCCAAATCAATGAAAAACTTCAAATCATTGAAGAACCCGTTGAAATAATGGATTGTGAGGTTAAGAGACTTAAACAAAACAAGATACCGATTGTTAAGGTTCGATGGAATGCTCGTAGAGGACCTGAGTTCACCTGGGAACGAGAAGATCAGATGAAGAAGAAGTACCCGCACTTATTTCCAGAAGATGAGCCAACACCTCCAATCGCTTAAAATTTCGGGACGAAATTTATTTAACGGGTAGGTACTGTAGTGACCCGAACTTTTCCGAACCTTTCTATGATTATATGTTTAATGAAAACTATATTTACATGATTAAATGTTTCCAACATGTTAAGAAATCAAACTTTTTAAGACTTGGTTAATTGAAACGGAAATTTTGTAAACGTCTGATTACCCAGTTTGACCAATGATTCACGAACGCTATAAGTTGTATATGACATGATGATACATAAATGAATAAATATATATGTTTAACATGATATAATGATCATCAATTATCTCATTAAAAATAGTAACAATAAGTTATATACTTAAAAAGGAGACTATTGACGTATGAAACTCGAAACGATACATATAACGATTATCGTTATAACCACGTCTTACTAAATATATATGAAGCATATTAATACATTGTTATATTATATATAACATGATAATATGATAATTAAATATATCATTAAGTGTATTAACAATG
This sequence comes from Rutidosis leptorrhynchoides, assembly GCF_046630445.1. Taxonomy (NCBI): domain Eukaryota; kingdom Viridiplantae; phylum Streptophyta; class Magnoliopsida; order Asterales; family Asteraceae; genus Rutidosis; species Rutidosis leptorrhynchoides. The sequence goes on along the minus strand of NC_092336.1, from coordinate 498,745,977 downwards.
AACTACATAAGTAAAAACAAGACTACTAACTTAAGGTTTTCGAAACGAGACATATATGTAACGATTATCGTTGTAACGATATTTAAATGTATATATCATATTAAGATATATTAATATATCATAATATCATGATAATTTAATAATTTAAAATCTCATTTAATATTATAAACATTGGGTTAACAACATTTAACAAGATCGTTAACCTAAAGGTTTCAAAACAACACTTACATGTAACGACTAACGATGACTTAACGACTCAGTTAAAATGTATATACATGTAGTGTTTTAATATGTATTCATACACTTTTGAAAGACTTCAAGACACCTATCAAAATACTTCTACTTAACAAAAATGCATACAATTACATCCTCGTTCAGTTTCATCAACAATTCTACTCGTATGCACCCGTATTCGTACTCGTACAATACACAGCTTTTAGATGTATGTACTATTGGTATATACACTCCAATTATTAGCTCTTAGCAGCCCATGTGAGTCACCTAACATATGTGGGAACCATCATTTGGCAACTAGCATGAAATATCTCATAAAATTACAAAAATATGAGTAATCATTCATGACTTATTTACATGAAGACAAAATTACATATCCTTTATATCTAATCCATACACCAATGACCAAAAACACCTACAAACACTTTCATTCTTCAATTTTCTTCATCTAATTGATCTCTCTCAAGTTCTATCTTCAAGTTCTAAGTGTTCTTCATAAATTCCAAAAGTTCTAGTTTCATAAAATCAAGAATACTTCCAAGATTGCAAGTTTACTTCCAAGTTTTCTAAATCCATTCCAAGTAATCATCCAAGATCAAGAAACCTTTGTTACTTACAGTAGGTTATCTTTCTAATACAAGGTAATAATCATATTCAAACTTTAATTCAATTTCTATAACTATAACAATCTTATTTCGAGTGGAAATCTTACTTGAAATTGTTTTCGTGTCATGATTCTGCTTCAAGAACTTTCAAGCCATCCAAGGATCCTTTGAAGCTAGATCCATTTTTCTAATTTTCAGTAGGTTTATCCAAGGAACTTGAGGTAGTAATGATGTTCATAACATCATTCGATTCATACATAAAAAGCTGTCTTATTCAACGTTATAAACTTGTAATCACTAGAACATAGTTTAGTTAATTCTAAACTTGTTCGCAAATAAAGTTAATCCTTCTAACTAGACTTTTAAAATCAACTAAATACATGTTCTATATCTATATGATATGCTAACTTAATGATTTAAAACCCGGAAACACGATAAACACCATAAAACTGGATATATACGCCGTCGTAGTAAAACCGGGGGCTGTTTTGGTTGGGATAATTTAAAGCTAAGAAGAACTTTGATTTAAAAGCTATACTTCTGGAAAAATGATTTTTCTTATGAACATGAAACTATATCCAAAAATCATGGTTAAACTCAAAGTGAAAGTATGTTTTTCAAAATGGTCATCAAGATGTCGTTCTTTCGACGGAAATGACTACCTCTTTCAAAAACGACTTGTAACTTGTATTTCCGACTATAAACTTATACTTTTTCTATTTAGATTCATAAATTTAAGTTCAATACGAAATCGTGGCCACTAGAATCACTCAAAACGGATTAGAAACGAAGAAATGGCGAGTAAAACAAGATTGATAAAAACTACTCATTTTACCTACGTGAAAGTTAGTAATAAATCTATTCCAACCATAACCTAATCAACTTATATTGTATGTTATGTAATCTTGAGATACCATAGACACGTATACAATGTTTCGACCTATCATGTTGACCCATCTATATATATATTGCGGAACAACCATAGACACTCTATATGTGAATGTTGGAGTTAGCTATACAGGGTTGAGGTTGATTCCAAAATATATATATAGTTTGAGTTGTGATCAATACTGAGATACGTATACACTGGGTCGTGGATTGATTCAAGATAATATTTATCGATTTATTTCTGTACATCTAACTGTGGACAACTAGTTGTAGGTTACTAACGAGGACAGCTGACTTAATAAACTTAAAACATCAAAATGTATTAAAAGTATTGTAAATATATTTTGAACATACTTTGATATATATGTGTATATTGTTATAGGTTCGTGAATCAACCAGTGGCCAAGTCTTACTTCTCGACGAAGTAAAAATCTGTGAAAGTGAGTTATAGTCCCACTTTTAAAATCTAATATTTTTGGGATGAGAATACATGCAGGTTTTATAAATGATTTACAAAATAGACACAAGTACGTGAAACTACATTCTAAGGTTGAATTATCGAAATCGAATATGCCCCTTTTTATTAAGTCTGGTAATCTAAGAATTAGGGAACAGACACCCTAATTGACGCGAATCCTAAAGATAGATCTATTGGGCCTAACAAACCCCATCCAAAGTACCGGATGCTTTAGTACTTTGAAATTTATATCATATCCGAAGGTTGTCCCGGAATGATGGGGATATTCTTATATATGCATCTTGTTAATGTCGGTTACCAGGCGTTCACCATGTGAATGATTTTTATCTCTATGTATGGAATGTGTATTGAAATATGAAATCTTGTGGTCTATTGTTACGATTTGATATATATAGGTTAAACCTATAACTCACCAACATTTTTGTTGACGTTTAAAGCATGTTTATTCTCAGGTGAATACTAAGAGCTTCCGCTGTTGCATACTAAAATAAGGACAAGATTTGGAGTCCATGTTTGTATGATATTGTGTAAAAACTGCATTCAAGAAACTGATTTCGATGTAACATATTTGTATTGTAAACCATTATGTAATGGTCGTGTGTAAACAGGATATTTTAGATTATCATTATTTGGTAATCTACGTAAAGCTTTTTAAACCTTTATTTATGAAATAAAGGTTATGGTTTGTTTTAAAAATGAATGCAGTCTTTGAAAAAATGTCTCATATAGAGGTCAAAACCTCGCAACGAAATCAATTAATATGAAACGTTTTTAATCAATAAGAACGGGACATTTCAAACACGATCTGTATCTCTTTATTTCTCAACTTAGTCACCTTTCGGTCAACTACACGGACCGGCTCTTCCACCAAATTTTTATTCAAATCGACCCTTAAATCTTCTAAAGGAAGAAGTTGCGTTTCATCATCGACTTTACACTTATGAAGATAACACACGTTAAATGTATTATGAATACCGGCTAACTCTGGCGGAATATCTAACACCACAGTCTGATCATTCAACACTTCACTGATCTGAAATGGACTAACAAATCTTGGTGCTAACTTACCACGTTTACCGAATCTGATAACCCCTTTCCACGGCGAAACGTTAAGATACACTCGTTCACCCACATTAAAGGTTACCGGACGTCTACGCGGATCAGCATACATTTTCTGCCTATCTCTAGCGGCTTTCAACTTTTCTCTCGCAATTGTAACTTTTTCAGCTGTCATTTGAACAATTTCGGGGCCTGCAAACTGTTTCTCCCCGGCTTCTAGCCAACAAGTCAGAGTTCTGCAACGACGACCGTACAACATTTCATAGGGCAGCATCCCTATACTCGAATGATATGAATTATTATACGCGAATTCTACCAACGGTAAATGTGTATCCCACGAACCATCGTATTCTAACACACAAGCCCTTAACATATCCTCCAAAGTCTATATCGTTCTTTCACTCTGACCGTCTGTCTGAGGATGATAAGCTGTACTTAAATTCACACGTGTACCCAAATTCTATTGAAGACTATTCCAAAAGTTTGACACAAATCTGAAATCTCTGTCTGAAACGATCGATAACGGCACACCATGTCGACTAACTATTTCTTTCACATACAAATCAGCTAACTCACTTAACGAAGCTGTCTCACGAGTAGCAAGAAAATGAGCACTTTTATTTAGACGATCCACTATTACCCAAATCATATCGTGTCGTTTCTGAGTTCTTGGTAGTTTGGTCACAAAATCCATCGTTATATGTTCCCATTTCCACTCTGGAATCTGTAACTGACGTAACGAACCATAAGGTTTCTGGTGTTCTGCCTTCACCTGAACACAAATATGACACTTTTCGACATATCGAGCGATATCTGTTTTCATTGTCGGCCACCAATACACTGTTTTCAAATCATGATACATCTTATTACTACCCGGATGTACTGTCAATCTGGATTTGTAAGCTTCTGTCATAATTAAATCCCTCAAATCTCCAAGCTTAGGCACCCAAACACGATTGTTTAAAGCCTTTAGTCCACGTCAGTCATCAATTAAGTCCACTTTTCGTTTGATCATTTGTTCAGATTTAATATGTTCGTCCTCCAAAGCACAGGCCTGAACAGTTCTTAAGCTGTTAATCAAATCTGGAATTATATTCAAACTAAGGAATTTCACATTTTCACTTGACTTTTTACGACTTAGCGCATCTGCAACCACATTTGCCTTACCCGGATGATATTTAATTTCACAATCATAATCCTTTATCAACTCTTGCCACCGTCTCTGACGCATATTCAATTCTTTCTGTGAGAAGATATATTGCAAACTCTTATGATCTGTACAAATAACACAATGGGTTCCATACAAATAGTGTCTCCACAGTTTCAAAGCAAACACTACTGCAGCCATTTCAAGATCATGCACTGGATAATTCTTCTCATGAACTTTCAATTGTCGTGAGGCGTAGGCGATTACTTTATCTCTCTGCATTAAGATACAACCCAACCCAGCAAATGACGCATCACAGTATACCACGAAGTCGTCTGAACCTTCTGGTAAAGCTAACACTGGTGCCTGACACAGTAGCTGTTTCAAAATCTGAAAAGCTTTTTCCTGTTCATCAGTCCATCGAAAGGCTACATCTTTACGAGTCAACTTAGTCAATGGACCCGCTATTTTAGAAAAATCTTTGATAAACCTGCGATAATAACCAGCCAACCCCAGAAAACTCTTAATCTCAGTCGGAGTCTTCGGAGAATTCCAATTCATTACCGCTTCTATCTTTATCGGATCAACCTTTATACCTTCAGCACAAATCACATGGCCCAAAAACTGCACTTCACGTAACCAAAATTCACATTTTAAAAATTTTGCAAATAGCTGCTCACGTTTCAGCAAATTCAAAACCTGTCTCAGGTGTTCTGCATGTTCACTCTCTGTCTTTGAATACACTAATATATCGTCTATGAACACAATCACAAACTTATCTAAGAACGGACGACACACTCTATTCATTAAATCCATGAAGACTGCCAGCGCATTCGTCAACCCAAACGGCATGACAAGAAATTCATAATGACCATACCTAGTTCTGAATGCTGTTTTCGGTATATCTGATTCAGCAACACGAACCTGATGATACCCAGATCGTAAATCTATCTTGGAAAAGAATGAAGCACCCTGTAACTGATCGAACAAATCTATTTGAGGTAATGGATACTTATTTTTCACTGTTCTTTTGTTCAATACACGATAATCAATACACATACGCATTGACCCATCTTTCTTTTTAACAAACAATACCGGAGCACCCCACGGTAAAGAACTCGGTCAGATAAACCCACGATCTAATAACTCTTGAATCTGTGACATCATTTCACGGATTTCAGACGGCGCTAATCGGTATGGAGCTTTTGTAACTGGAGTTGTTCCAGGAACCAACTCAATCTTATATTCGACTTCCCTTACCGGCGGCAGACCTAGTAACTCATCTGAGAACACTTCGGGAAATTCTGATACTACTGGAATATCGGCCACTGTTCTCTTTTCTTTCTTCGCATCAATCACATAAGCAAGAAACGAATTACAACCCTTTGCCATCGACTTTTTCGCTTTCATCATGGTTATCAACAGAAAATTATACCCTCCCCGCTCCCCTCGGGCCACAACACGGGTTCCATCAGTCGAACGAAAGGTAATCATTTTCCTATCGTACTTAATATTAGCCCTAAGCGAGTTCAACTAATCCATTCCTAATACTACATTAAAGCTAGGAATAGGTAACACTAAACAAGTCACCGGGAAAGACTTCCCTTCAATCTCTATACAAACCCCAGACACATATGTTGTGACGGGTGTGATCTTACCATCAGCTACTACACTAACCGGCTTGGGTAACACAGTAACTGGTAATTTCAACTTAGCATAGAAATCTAGGGACATAAAACACCTATTGGCACCACAATCAAACAATACGCGAGCAGGTATTGAGTTGATTAGAAACATACCCGTGATCACTTCGTCGGTTGCCACAGCATTCTCAACCGACATCTGAAAAGCTCTAGCCTCTGCTGTTGGAGGGTTCTTCCTCTTCTGCCCACTCAAGGCAGTTGACCCTACGGCTGATGCTGAACACGCCCCTGACCCTGCCCCGGAACTACCACTCTTCGACGGACAACTAACCGCACGATGCCCTGGTTTGTGACAACTCCAACACACACTATTTGGATACGGACATGCTGAAGACTCATTCCCAACAAAACCACACTTTAAGCATCTTCTTGTAGCCTCAGAACACTGACCACTATGATAAGATCGACACGTGTGACACCAATTCCCTTTACCTGATCCAGACCCAGAACTACTCTGACCACTTTTACCCTTCGATTTAAACCCACTAGACTTCTTGGATTTAGATCCTGATTGACCAGATACTTGCCCACCTTGTTGTAGCACATTACCAAACATTCTATTTCTGGCGGCCTGAACATCACTTTCTACCATCTTAGCCATCACAACAGCTTGAGACAACGACGTAGCTGTTCTAACAAAAGTTCGGTACTCCGGCAGAATGATATTAACAAAATATTGGATACGAGACGCTTTGTCTGGCACCCATTGTTGTACAAACCTCAGTTTATCCATATACTTCTCTACTACCTCATCGATCGTCATTTGAGGTGTCATCTTCATTTTAAGAAATCCAGTCTTGATTCGGTTCATATCAAACGGATTACAATACTGTTCACACACCTTCCCATGAAACTGCTCCCACGTGATCATACTCACTTGCTCTTTTGGTATACTGGAAATCAAAGAATCCCACCAAATCATAGCCCTACCTTTCAACATTCGACTAGCATATGTTACTTTCAGCTCGACTTCACACTGACACGCTTCAAATACCCTTTCAATCTCTCGCAACCAATTGAGAGTTACAGTCGGATCAGTACTTCCAGAAAACTCAGAGGGTTTGCAATCACGAAAGTTCTTATAAGTACACTTTTTGGGCGGTTGCATGTAAGGTTGAAGAAACATTTGCATTTTGTATGGGTTCATCATCATGGGATTTTGGTAAGTAAAAGTGTTTTGCGGTGGCATATATTATTGGTTAGGTATTTGATTCTGAAACTGGTTCTGGCGCACATTAGGTATCGTTTGGGATTGCGCAGTTGGGAATCCAGGTGGTGTATCATCATTTCCCGAATGCCTTGCCAACTCAAGTTCATTAATTTTGTCTTCAGCCTCTTTTAGCTTGCTTTCTAACTGAAGGATGTAACTATTCTAATCATCATCGGACTCAACACCCTCTTCTGGTGCTCTGAATGTTTCGAGATTGGATGGGCCAGTTGCGCTTCTATCAGCCATGCCTGTGCTACAAAAATAGCTCACACAAAAGCTTAGTGGATAACAGTTAATTCAATCACAACTAACACACGTATATCCTATTTTCACTTAGCCCCCACTCCCGCAGACATGTTTGACTTGCCTCAGGGTTTGAGAACAAAATACGCACATGTACTTGCTGCCAAACCATGCTCTGATACCAACTTGTAACACCGGCCATTTTTTTTTAAACACGGCGGAAGACTTTATTAATAAACACAGTATAGGTCACGTCATTACAGTAATCTAAGTAATTAAGTTTAAGTTTACACAACGGTGTTACGTTATTATAAAACATGATTTAAACAAAAGTCCACATCAAAGTTGGGTTGTCAAACATGTCTTCTGCAACAGCACCCATCCCGACTAGGAATACCTAAACCTGCAAGGGGAGAATATGTGGGGGATTAGCGCACCGCTAAGTGAATAGAATCTATCTAACAGATATAGCTTAAGCCACACACAAGCTATATACATCAACAACACCTGCTAACTACCAACTAGCATACAATAAGACAATACGAGGATCGGCGGCTTGTACGAGCACACGACTCTCAGCTGATCGGGACTGAGTCTACCGATAGTCCCTGCTACTCAATTCACAGTATAGTTATCCAGATGCAGGGGATGCATCATTCACACTATACTCCACAATCAGTAGCCTATGGACCCAACCTCCCCTTGGCACGGTTGACCTCATACGGACTCTAACCTCTCCTAGGCACGATCTCGAGTCCCCAGTCTCCCTATCCCCGATTGGTGCCATTCACACAGTGTACACATAATTCACATACAACATCAGGCAAACGATATTATTTTATCATAGCAATTCCTACACTATGCATGGTAAAAGAGTCAACCACAGTAGCATGATATGCTACTTAAACTCTATCTGTAGATAGACCCACTCTCCAATTACCAGCAACTGCTCAGTTATTATTTCCGAGCTTCCTCCGTGTCCTTATCTCCTGAGAACAGCAAAAACCAAGTTAGAATAGTGTTCCCATCAAGATTAGACACACTGACAGCGAATTATAGCAAATTAGTAAAAAAAATGCGTCCGCTAAAATTTTCATGCTTAACACTTGTGCACTTTCAAAATTTACATCCTGAACACCAAAATATAAACGGGCAGCATAACGGCTAGAAAAAGGCACTTTGGTAAAACATTCTGCCCTGGACACACAGTTGGTCGACTGTCTCATCAACCGGTCGACTGTCACAACTGGTCGACTGACCTTACCAGTCGGTCGATTCACTTGGTATTACATCAATCGGCCGAAGGTAAATCTCAGTCGGTCGGTTCACTCAACAATCGGTCGGTTCACCCTCAGTCGGTCGACTGTAGACCGACAGTCGGCCGACTGTTTTCATCTTCCTCAGAAACTGAACAAAGGCTACGGACTTCACGATGAAATCCTCAAATCTCGATCTAGAGCTCGTTTTAAACACCAAAATCGACCACAACTTTTTCACTATTTGTTATAGACTCAAAACCCACAACAATTTGACCATAACAACACTTAAATCACTTGTTTTGACACAAGTTCAAGCTTTTTACAAAACTCACACAAAACCATAAATTTAACAACGAATTGAACACAAAAACACATGTTACTTACCTTGATAGACTCAGTAAACGATAACAAACACGATTCTAACACCAATTTGAGCTCAAGATCAATGTTTAAGGATTAGGGTTTGGTTAGGTGGGAGGGATGAAGGTACGGTGTTCTAGGTGAATTTTCTAGAAATGGGGAGAAAATACAACACACTAGTCACATAATTGGGATTAATTCCCACACTGTACAACACACGGGTATTTACTAGTTATCTGATATTTTTCGCACAAGATTAGGTAACCCAAACGAGGTCCAATTGAAATAAACAAACCTGTTCTGGGTCCCTTGTCACAAACTGGTCACAACACAATTATATTAAAATACTAATAAAATAATTAAAATAAAAAGCACTTAAGACTAAGCACAAACCCTAAGGGCAAAAATAGTCCACTTACAACTAGCCCGGGTTTCAGTCTGTTACATATATACCCATATGATATGGACTTGGACTAAATATACTATATCACGAATCACATACGTACACACGGCGCGAGACATAATTGAATTAAGTTGACTATGCTATCTTGAACTTATGGAGTAATGTCGAATGGAAATATGAGATAACTTAATTTAATGACCGGGATTACATTACTGTAACTCATATAGAAGTTCCGACATCGTAAAATAAGGAATTGGGAGCACGTCAAGTAGGTTACTTGGATAAACACCGTTTAGAACATAAACCGTATAATCTCACATATGAGTAGAAATTTACACTGTGCGAATTAATTGTTGTTATGACCTATAATAAGCGTGTAATCACGTCACAATTCGTCACTACTCCACACTGTCCGTCACCACCGATCATTACTTGGTACTACGTAGACACTGTTGGGGACATACTCATCATCTCATACCACTACTCCATACTACTTATCGTTGCTAACTAGTACTCAACGCCGCCTCTCACTGCTAGTTACGACTGATCACTATTTCTCACTGCTTGTCATTACTAGTTACTACTTAATGCTACCCATTGCTACTTACCACTACTAAATACTACTCATCACTACTAGCGCCTCCACGATTCACTACTAGCTACTATGCATCATAACTCATTTCTGATACATCTCTAGAGAATGAATTCCAGGTAACAGTCGCACAATACATAGTAAATGTCGTCTACTTGACCTCCGACTTACCTATCATTCAACCACCCGCAGTTTCACGTTTTTGCTTTCCAATACGCGTCTACCAGAAGGGGTATCCACACCCTCCCTCATAAAGGGTATTCCGTTCTTCTCCCCAACTGATGTGGGACAAGTTTGACAACTCACCCGGTTTTCAACATCAACTTCAATGAAGTTTGTCTCGATTTTGTTCTTACTCATCAATCATAATGTTTATATACTGTCAACACCGGTGCTGATACCAGCTTTATCGTTAGAAAATTCTATCACAACATTTAGAATCCAATATCTTCCTTAGACAACGTGTACTCTATAGAGCTATTAAACTGGGAAGTTTTGACCTTGTGGTTAAAACGGACTGGTTATCTGATGACAAAACCGAGGTTGCTGCGACTAGAAGGCTATTCGAATTCGTTTTACCGACGGAGATGGTGTACGGAGATAAGATCAGTACACTGTTGTGTTACATTAAATTGCTCGAAGGTCCAGAAGTAGCTGAGATAAGGATGTCTCGCAATTCTGGCACATGTGAGCAAAGTTGAATTAGCACTTAAGCGACCTGAAGATGTCCCAACTGTTAGAAATTTTCCTTAAAGTCCTTCCGGAAGAGTTACTCGGTCTTCCACCTCACCAGGAATATGATATTAAGATTGATCTAGTGCCAGGAACAGCCCCAGTGGCTGCGCACCGTATAGACCTACATCCCCAGAGCTACAATAGTTGTTGCCTATGAATGCCAAGCTGAGGAGTTCAGAGTTTGAGATCCGATTCTTTTTGTTAAGAAGAATGATGGATCTATGAGAGTTTGTATTGATTACAGAGAACTGAATAAGCTAACTATCAAGAATAGATATCCGTTATCGAGGATCGATGATTGGTTTGATCAGTTGCAAGGATCAGGATGTTACTCTAAGATTGATCTTAGGTCAGGTCACCATCAGATGAGAGTAAGGGAGACAAATATACCGAATACATCATTTAGAACACGCTACGGACATCATTAATTTATAGTAATGCCGTTTGGTTTGACGAACGCACCGGCAGTGTTCATGGATCTCATGAACCGTGTGTGTAAGCCATACCTAGACAAGTTTGTTATTGTGTTCATTGATAATATTTTGGTATAATCTAAGAACGAGAATGAACATGAACAACTATAACAACCCTCACTTTTCCATTCTGAATTTACCAAATTGCCCTTAGGGTTTCAATGTCATACTCTGTGTATTAGCATTAGGGTTGTTATCCGGATATAATAAATAACGTAATTAATACTAAAACCCTAATATTATTTAAAATCCTAAAACCTAACCCTATACATTAAATGATAAACCCTAATACCATTTAATATTAAATATTAAACCCTAACCCTAATACTAAATTAATAATATAGGCTATATGTACTAATTAAAATGTGACAATATTTATAAGATTCAAACAAATAACAATATATATAAACTAATATGAACTTAATAAGAATTAATAAAAGTTAGGGGTTAAAAATTAAATAAAATGTAACCCTAATAATAATAATAATAATAATAATAATAATAATAATAATAATAATAATAATAATAATAATAATAATAATAATAATAATAATAAAATACTTAAATAAATGAAAACTGCAGAAAATAATATATATATATATATATATATATATATATATATATATATATATATATATATATATATATATATATATATATATATATATATATATATATATAATAAATCTGCTAGTTGTAAAAAAAATAGGAAATTAACTTGATCACAAAACAATTAATCCTAGCCAAACTCTAACTTTAAGTCCTTGATCTTTAAGTAATTTTAGTGATCTTTAAGTAATTTTAGTGGGATTAGGAAACTAGAATTTAACTATAAAAGGCATCAAGTTTCTCATAAAATTGTATCCCAAATTTATTCACAAAAATCCCTGCATTAGTCGACACTTTCCCTCCTGCATTCTCTCTTCTGTGTCGACTAAAAACACCACCAAATCCCTTGCAATTGTAGTGACCCGAACTTTTCCATGTTTATATATATATTAAATGAAATTGTTATTTACATGATTAAGTGTTTCCAACATGCTAAGCAATCAAACTTGTTAAGACTTGATTAATTGAAATAGGTTTCATATAGACAATTGACCACCCAAGTTGACCAGTGATTCACGAACGTTAAAACTTGTAAAAACTATACGATGACATATATATGGTTATATATATAGTTAACATGATTTTATTATAAGTATGTATCTCATTAGGTATTTTAACAATGAGTTATATACATAAAAATGAGACTATTAATTTAAGAAACTCGAAAACGATATATATAACGATTATCGTTATAACAACGTCTTACTAGGTACATATGAATCCTATTAAGATATTGATACACTTGGTTAATTATGTTAAATGATAAGTAAATATATTATTAAGTGTATTAACAATGAAATACATATGTAAAAATAAGACTACTAACTTAATGATTTCGAAACGAGACATATATGTAACGATTATCGTTGTAACGACATTTAACTGTATATATATCATAATAAGACATATTATATATCATAATATCATGATAATATAACAATTTAACATCTCATTTGTTATAATAAATAATGGGTTAACAACATTCAACAAGATCGTTAACCTAAAGGTTTCAAAACAACATTTACATGTAACGACTAACGATGACTTAACGACTCAGTTAAAATGTATATATACATGTAGTGTTTTAATATGTATTCATACACTTTTGAAAGACTTCAAGATACTTATCAAAATACTTCTACTTAACAAAAATGCTTACAAATATATCCTCGTTCAGTTTCATCAACAATTCTACTCGTATGCACCCGTATTCGTACTCGTACAATACACAGCTTTTAGATGTATGTACTATTGGTATATACACTCCAATGATCAGCTCTTAGCAGCCCTTGTGAGTCACCTAATACATGTGGGAACCATCATTTGGCAACTAGCATGAAATATCTCATAAAATTACAAAAAATATGAGTAATCATTCATGACTTATTTACATGAAAACAAAATTACATATCCTTTATATCTAATCCATACACCAACGACCAAAAACACCTACAAACACTTTCATTCTTCAATTTTCTTCATCTAATTGATCTCTCTCAAGTTCTATCTTCAAGTTCTAAGTGTTCTTCATAAATTCCAAAAGTTCTAGTTTCATAAAATCAAGAATACTTCCAAGATTGCAAGTTTACTTCCAAGTTTTCTAAATTCATTCCAAGTAATCATCCAAGATCAAGAAACCTTTGTTACTTACAGTAGGTTATCTTTCTAATACAAGGTAATAATCATATTCAAACTTTAATTCAATTTCTATAACTATAACAATCTTATTTCGAGTGGAAATCTTACTTGAAATTGTTTTCGTGTCATGATTCTGCTTCAAGAACTTTCAAGCCATCCAAGGACCCTTTGAAGCTAGATCTATTTTTCTCATTTCCAGTAGGTTTATCCAAGGAACTTGAGGTAGTAATGATGTTCATAACATCATTCGATTCATACATATAAAGCTATCTTATTCGAAGGTTTAAACTTGTAATCACTAGAACATAGTTTAGTTAATTCAAAACTTGTTCGCAAATAAAAGTTAATCCTTCTAACTTGACTTTTAAAATCAACTAAACACATGTTATATATCTATATGATATGCTAACTTAATGATTTAAAACCTGGAAACACGAAAAACACCGTAAAACCGGATTTACGCCGTCGTAGTAACATCGCGGGCTGTTTTGGGTTAGTTAATTAAAAACTATGATAAACTTTGATTTAAAAGTTTTTATTCTGGGAAAATGATTTTTTTATGAACATGAAACTATATCCAAAAATTATGGTTAAACTCAAAGTGGAAGTATGTTTTCTAAAATGGTCATCTAGACGTCGTTCTTTCGACTGAAATGACTACCTTTACAAAAACGACTTGTAACTTATTTTTCCGACTATAAACCTATAATTTTTCTGTTTAGATTCATAAAATAGAGTTCTATATGAAACCATAGCAATTTGATTCACTCAAAACGGATTTAAAATGAAGAAGTTATGGGTAAAACAAGATTGGATAATTTTTCTCATTTTAGCTACGTGAAAATTGGTAACAAATCTATTCCAACCATAACTTAATCAACTTGTATTGTATATTATGTAATCTTGAGATACCATAGACACGTATACAATGTTTCGACCTATCATGTTGACACATCTATATATATTTCGGAACAACCATACACACTCTATATGTGAATGTTGGAGTTAGCTATACAGGGTTGAGGTTGATTCCAAAATATATATAGTTTGAGTTGTGATCAATACTGAGATACGTATACACTGGGTCGTGGATTTATTCAAGATAATATTTATCGATTTATTTCTGTACATCTAACTGTGGACAACTAGTTGTACGTTACTAACGAGGACAGCTGACTTAATAAACTTAAAACATCAAAATATATTAAAAGTGTTGTAAATATATTTTGAACATACTTTGATATATATGTATATATTGTTATAGGTTCGTGAATCAACCAGTGGCCAAGTCTTACTTCCCGACGAAGTAAAAATCTGTGAAAGTGAGTTATAGTCCCACTTTTAAAATCTAATATTTTTGGGATGAGAATACATGCAGATTTTATAAATGATTTACAAAATAGACACAAGTACGTGAAACTACATTCTATGGTTGAATTACCGAAATCGAATATGCCCCTTTTTATTAAGTCTGGTAATCTAAGAATTAGGGAACAGACACCTTAATTGACGCGAATCCTAAAGATAGATCTATTGGGCCTAACAAACCCCATCCAAAGTACCGGATGCTTTAGTACTTCGAAATTTATATCATATCCGAAGGGTGTCCCGGAATGATGGGGATATTCTTATATATGCATCTTGTTAATGTCGGTTACCAGGTGTTCACCATATGAATGATTTTTATCTCTATGTATGGGATGTGTATTGAAATATGAAATCTCGTGGTCTATTGTTACGATTTGATATATATAGGTTAAACCTATAACTCACCAACATTTTTGTTGACGTTTAAAGCATGTTTATTCTCAGGTGAATACTAAGAGCTTCCGCTGTTGCATACTAAAATAAGGACAAGATTTGGAGTCCATGTTTGTATGATATTGTGTAAAAACTGCATTCAAGAAACTGATTTCGATGTAACTTATTTGTATTGTAAACCATTATGTAATGGTCGTGTGTAAACAGGATATTTTAGATTATCATTATTTGATAATCTACGTAAAGCTTTTTAAACCTTTATTTATGAAATAAAGGTTAGGGTTTGTTTTAAAAATGAATGCAGTCTTTGAAAAACGTCTCATATAGAGGTCAAAACCTCGCAACAAAATCAATTAATATGGAACGTTTTTAATCAATAAGAACGGGACATTTCAGTTGGTATCCGAGCGTTGGTCTTAGAGAACCAGAATTTTGCATTAGTGTGTCTTATCGAGTTTGTTAGGATGCATTAGTGAGTCTGGACTTCGACCGTGTTTACTTGAAAAATGATTGCTTAACAAATTTTGTTGGAAAATATATATTTTTAACATGTGAATATTATGTGATATATTAATCTCTTAACGCGTTTGATATTATGTGATAGATGTCTACCTCTAGAACAAGTCCCATTGACTCACCTAATAATAACGAAGAGTCGAATGTATATTGGACTGATTCACAAGTTCCTGAAGAAGAACCGGAAGAAGAATCAGAATCGGAAGAAGAATCAGAACCGAAAGAGGAGGAACCGGAGGAGGAAATAGAACCGGTGGGGGAAATAATAAAACGATTAAGTAAAAGAAAATCCTCAACCAACCGACCAAGGTTAATTATGGTCAATGGTGTTTCCGCCAAGGAAGCAAAATATTGGGAGGATTACCAATTCTCCGATGAATCGGATTCCGACGAGAATTCCGATGATGTTATAGAAATTACCCCAACTGAATTTAAAAAGGCAAAAGAAAATAATAAGGGAAAGGGCATAAAAATAGAAAAATCTAATTCCAACCCCGATGAACTTTATATGTATCGTCAACCCCCGAAGCCCTTAAGTTGTAACAATGACCCGGGAACCTCTAAACCACCAGGTTTTTCTAAACCGTTGTGAAAAACGACAGCTCGTATTAGGGGAACATCATATATCCCTAGAAACTTGGCAAAACGAACCAAAACCGAAGAAGAAGAAACGAGCGAGTTGGAATAAGATAGTTGTATTCGTGTGGTTTAATATATGTAATATAGTGTGCTTATGCTTTATGATATATGTAAAAATTGCTTGTATTAATAAGTATTTTTTTTATGAATCTAACTCTTGTCTATTTTACAGTATAAAAACACAAAATGGATAGACAACCCAATATTTTAAGAGACCTACCCGGAGACATGATTGATGAAATCTTGTCTAGAGTCGGTCAGAATTCTTCGGCACAACTATTTACGGCGAAATCAGTTTGAAAGACATTCGAAGAACGTTCCAAGAATGTATTGGTTTATAAGAGACTTTCGTTTGAAAGATGGGGGATATCACATTGGGAAACCCATAAGTTACGATGTGTTTACTTTGACGCATATATTGCGGGGAACTCAAATGCTATTTTACGCAACGGGTTAAGAAATTATTTTGACTCAATGTATCCGAATATAGGACTTCATGATTTAGAAAAAGCGGCTAACATGCAACATAAAGAAGCATGCTATGCTTACGGGTTAGTAATGTTCGCTTCTCACCAAAGTGAGAAAAAGAACATCGGGCTACAACTATTAAACAAAACGTTCCCACAAGTGACGGAGTCGGTAATTGGGGTAAGAAATGAGGTTTTTAGGTTATTACGAGACTGTTGGTCATTACGTAACCCTCGTCCCTTTGACGACGTTACAACACGCTGTCTTATCAATGACCATAATGGTTATGTTCCACAAGACCAAGGATGGGAAGTAGTCCTAGTAAAACCAGAATGCATGACTTGTTTCTGGACGTATGAATTACGTGTCTTTATTTCCTTTGCTGAACGACTTGTGTACTAGCTAGAATTATCTTCACAACTATCTTGTATCAAAGTTATTGTGTGCTATATTTCATGTTATATGTAAAATAAGCGGTATTGTAAGTTTGTAAAATATTGCGAAAAAGTTTGAACGCGAAATATTATCATAATCAGTTTTTCATATAGAATTGTAGTAGTTGAATTGTATATTATCTACTAAGTATGAACTTAACGGGTAGGTACTACCCGAATTTAAACTTATAAAACGCTAATATGAAGAAAAAGCTTTTATAAATGAGTTCATATTATGCTACGAGATACTATTGACTACTCTTAATATTCTGTATGATTAACTTGTTTCATTTGACTATTTGAAGGAAATGGCACCGACTACTCGACAAACCATGAATATGAGCGAAGAGGAATTTCGTACCTTTCTTGCTGCAAACATAGCCGCAGTACAGGCTGCGCTACATACCAACAATAACCTTGGATCTAGCAGTACAGGAAATCGTGTATGATGCACCTACAAAGAATTCACTGCCTGCAAACCTTTGGAATTTGATGGAACCGAAGGACCGATCGGATTGAAACGGTGGACCGAGAAGGTCGAATCGGTGTTTGCCATAAGTAAGTGTACTGAAGAGGATAAAGTGAAGTACGCTACGCATACCTTCACAGGTTATGCATTAACATGGTGGAATACCTATCTAGAGCAAGTGGGACAAGATGATGCGTACGCACTACCGTGGTCAGCATTCAAGCACTTGATGAACGAGAAGTACCGTCCCAGAACCGAGGTCAATAAGCTCAAGACAGAACTTAGAGGGTTACGAACCTAAGGATTTGATATTACCACGTACGAAAGACGATTCACAGAATTGTGCCTATTGTGTCCGGGAGCGTTCGAAGATGAGGAAGAGAAGATCGACGCATTTGTGAAAGGATTACCGGAAAGAAATCCAAGAAGATATAAGTTCACACGAGCCCGCCTCCATACAACAGGCATGTAGAATGGCTCACAAACTAGTGAACCAGATTGAGGAAAGAATTAAAGAACAGACGGCTGAAGAGGCCAATGTGAAGCAAGTCAAAAGAAAGTGGGAGGAAAACGGTGATAAGAATCACCAATACAACAACAACAGCAATTACAATAATAATCGCAACAATTATCCCAACAATCGCAACATCAATCGCAACTACAACAAACGGCCCAACAACAACAACAACAACAACAACAGCAACTACAACAATCATCCCAACAACAATAACAACCGCAACAACAACAACAATCAGAAGCAGCTATGCCAAAGGTGTGAAAAGTATCACTCGGGGTTCTGCACCAAATTTTGCAACAAGTGTAAAAGAAATGGTCATAGCGCGGCGAATTGTGAGGTCTACGGACCAGGGGTTAACAGAACGAAAGGAACAAATGGTGTCGGAACGAGTAATGGCGGAGCAAGTAGTGTCGGAGCAAGTTATGCCAATGTAGTTTGTTATAAATGTGGAAAACCGGGCCACATTATTAGAAATTGCCCGAACCAGGAGAACACGAATGGACAAGGCCGCGGAAGAGTTTTCAATATTAATGCGGCAGAGGCACAGGAAGACCCGGAGCTTGAGTACGTTTCTTATTGACAATAAATCTGCTTACGTTTTATTTGATTCTGGTGCGGAAAGAAGCTATATGAGTAGAGATTTTTGTGCTAAATTAAGTTGTCCATTGACGCCGTTGGATAGTAAATTTTTACTCGAATTAGCAAACGGTAAATTAATTTCAGCAGATAATATATGCCGGAATTGAGAAATTAAACTGGGTAGTGAAATATTTAAGATTAATTTGATACCAGTAGAGTTAGGGAGTTTTGATGTAATAGTTGGCATGGACTAGCTGAAGAAGGTGAAAGCAGAGATCGTATGTTATAAAAATGCAATTTGCATTATACGAGAAGAAGGAGAACCCTTAATGGTGTACGGAGAAAAGGGCAACATGAAGCTACATCTTATTAGTAATTTGAAGGCACAAAAACTAATAAGAAAAGGTTGCTATGCTGTTCTAGCACACGTCGAGAAAGTACAAACTGAAGAAAAGAGCATCAATGATGTTCCCGTCGCAAAAGAATTTCCCGATGTATTTCCGAAAGAATTACCGGGACTACCTCCACATCGATCTGTTGAATTTCAAATAGACCGTGTACCTGGCGCTGCACCAATAGCTCGTGCTCCTTATAGACTCGCACCCAGCGAGATGAAAGAACTGCAAAGCCAACTGCAAGAACTATTAGAACGTGGTTTCATTCGACCAAGCACATCACCATGGGGAGCTCCTGTTTTGTTTGTCAAGAAGAAGGATGGTACATTTAGGTTGTGTATTGACTACAGAGAGTTGAACAAATTTACCATCAAAAACCGTTATCCACTGTCGAGAATTGACGACTTATTTGATCAACTACAAGGCTCGTCGGTTTATTCGAAGATTGATTTACGTTCTGGATATCATCAAATGCGAGTAAAGGAGGATGATATTCCAAAAACTGCTTTTAGGACGCGTTATGGTCATTACGAGTTTATGGTTATGCCGTTTGGATTGACTAACGCACCAGCTGTGTTCATGGACCTTATGAACCGAGTGTGTGGGCCATATCTTGACAAGTTTGTCATTGTTTTCATCGATGACATACTTATTTACTCAAAGAATGATCAAGAGCACGAAGAACATTTGAGAAAAGTGATAGAAGTATTGAGGAAAGAAAAACTGTACGCTAAGTTTTCAAAGTGTGCATTTTGGTTGGAAGAAGTTCAATTCCTCGGTCACATAGTGAACAAAGAAGGTATCCAGGTGGACCCGGCAAAGATCAAAACCGTTGAAAAGTGGGAAACCCCAAAAACTCCGAAGCATATACGTCAATTTTTAGGATTGGCTGGTTACTACAGAAGATTCATCCAAGATTTCTCCAAAATAGCAAAACCCTTGACTGCATTAACGCATAAAGGGAAGAAATTTGAATGGAAGAATGAACAAGAGAAGGTGTTTCAATTATTGAAGAAAAAGCTAACTACGGCACCTATATTGTCATTGCCTGAAGGGAATGATGATTTTGTGATTTATTGTGACGCATTAAAGCAAGGTCTCGGTTGTGTATTAATGCAACGGACGAAGGTGATTGCTTATGCATCTAGACAATTGAAGATTCACGAGCAAAATTATACGACGCATGATTTGGAATTAGGCGCGGTTGTTTTTTCATTAAAGACTTGGAGGCACTACTTATATAGGGTCAAAAGTTTTATATATACCGACCACAAAAGTCTTCAACACATATTTAATCAGAAACAACTGAATATGAGGCAGCGTAGGTGGATTGAATTGTTGAATGATTACGACTTTGAGATTCGTTACCACCCGGGGAAGGCAAATGTGGTAGCCGACGCCTTGAGCAGAAAGGACAGAGAACCCATTCGAGTAAAATCTATGAATATAATGATTCACACTAACCTTACTACTCAAATAAAGGAGGCGCAACAAGGAGTTTTAAAAGAGGGAAATTTAAAGGATGAAATACCTAAAGGATCGGAGAAGCATCTTAATATTCGGGAAGATGGAACCCGGTATAGGGCTGAAAGAATTTGGGTACCAAAATTTGGAGATATGAGAGAAATGGTACTTAGAGAAGCTCATAAAACCAGATACTCAATACATCCTGGAACGGGGAAGATGTACAAGGATCTCAAGAAACATTTTTGGTGGCCGGGTATGAAAGCTGATGTTGCTAAATACGTAGGAGAATGTTTGACGTGTTCTAAGGTCAAAGCTGAGCATCAGAAACCATCAGGTCTACTTAAACAACCCGAAATCCCGGAATGGAAATGGGAAAACATTACCATGGATTTCATCACTAAATTGCCAAGGACTGCAAGTGGTTTTGATACTATTTGGGTAATAGTTGATCGTCTCACCAAATCAGCACACTTCCTGCCAATAAGAGAAGATGACAAGATGGAGAAGTTAGCACGACTGTATTTGAAGGAAGTCGTCTCCAGACATGGAATACCAATCTCTATTATCTCTGATAGGGATGGCAGATTTATTTCAAGATTCTGGCAGACATTACAGCAAGCATTGGGAACTCGTCTAGACATGAGTACTGCCTATCATCCACAAACTGATGGGCAGAGCGAAAGGACGATACAAACGCTTGAAGACATGCTACGAGCTTGTGTTGTTGATTTCGGAAACAGTTGGGATCGACATCTACCGTTAGCAGAATTTTCCTACAACAACAGCTACCATTCAAGCATTGAGATGGCGCCGTTTGAAGCACTTTATGGTAGAAAGTGCAGGTCTCCGATTTGTTGGAGTGAAGTGGGGGATAGACAGATTACGGGTCCGGAGATAATACAAGAAACTACCGAGAAAATCATCCAAATTCAACAAAGATTGAAAACCGCCCAGAGTCGACAAAAGAGCTACGCGGACAGTAAAAGAAAAGATATAGAGTTTGAAATTGGAGAAATGGTCATGCTTAAGGTTTTACCTTGGAAAGGCGTTGTTCAATTTGGTAAATGGGGGAAACTAAATCCAAGGTACATTGGACCATTCAAGATTATAGATCGTGTCGGACCAGTAGCTTACCAACTGGAGCTACCTCAACAACTCGCGGCTGTACATAACACTTTCCACGTCTCAAATTTGAAGAAATGTTTTGCTAAAGAAGATCTCACTATTCCGTTGGACGAAATCCAAATCAATGAAAAACTTCAATTCATTGAAGAACCCGTCGAAATAATGGATCGTGAGATTAAGAGACTTAAACAAAACAAGATACCGATTGTTAAGGTTCGATGGAATGCTCGTAGAGGACCCGAGTTCACCTGGGAGCGTGAAGATCAGATGAAGAAGAAATACCCGCATTTATTTCCAGAAGATACGTCAACACCTCCAACTGCTTAAAATTTCGGGACGAAATTTATTTAACGGGTAGGTACTGTAGTGACCCGAACATTTCCATGTTTATATATATATTAAATGAAATTGTTATTTACATGATTAAGTGTTTCCAACATGCTAAGCAATCAAACTTTTTAAGACTTGATTAATTGAAATAGGTTTCATATAGACAATTGACCACCCAAGTTGACCGGTGATTCACGAACGTTAAAACTTGTAAAAACTATACGATGACATATATATGGTTATATATATAGTTAACATGATTTTATTATAAGTATGTATCTCATTAGGTATTTTAACAATGAGTTATATACATAAAAATGAGACTATTAATTTAAGAAACTCAAAAACGATATATATAACGATTATCGTTATAACAACGTCTTACTAGGTACATATGAATCCTATTAAGATATTGATACACTTGGTTAATTATGTTAAATGATAATTAAATATATTATTAAGTGTATTAACAATGAAATACATATGTAAAAATAAGACTACTAACTTAATGATTTCAAAACGAGACATATATGTAACGATTATCGTTGTAACGACATTTAACTGTATATATATCATACTAAGATATATTATATATCATAATATCATGATAATACAACAATTTAACATCTCATTTGTTATAATAAACAATGGGTTAACAACATTCAACAAGATCGTTAACCTAAAGGTTTCAAAACAACATTTACATGTAACGACTAACGATGACTTAACGACTCAGTTAAAATGTATACACATGTAGTGTTTTAATATGTATTCATACACTTTTGAAAGACTTCAAGACACTTATCAAAATACTTCTACTTAACAAAAATGCTTACAAATACATCCTCGTTCAGTTTCATCAACAATTCTACTCGTATGCACCCGTATTCGTACTCGTACAATACACAGCTTTCAGATGTATGTACTATTGGTATATACACTCCAATGATCAGCTCTTAGCAGCCCTTGTGAGTCACCTAACACATGTGGGAACCATCATTTGGCAACTAGCATGAAATATCTCATAAAATTACAAAAATATGAGTAATCATTCATGACTTATTTACATGAAAACAAAATTACATATCCTTTATATCTAATCCATACACCAACGACCAAAAACACCTACAAACACTTTCATTCTTCAATTTTCTTCATCTAATTGATCTCTCTCAAGTTCTATCTTCAAGTTCTAAGTGTTCTTCATAAATTCCAAAAGTTCTAGTTTCATAAAATCAAGAATACTTCCAAGATTGCAAGTTTACTTCCAAGTTTTCTAAATTCATTCCAAGTAATCATCCAAGATCAAGAAACCTTTGTTACTTACAGTAGGTTATCTTTCTAATACAAGGTAATAATCATATTCAAACTTTAATTCAATTTCTATAACTATAACAATCTTATTTCGAGTGAAAATCTTACTTGAAATTGTTTTCATGTCATGATTCTGCTTCAAGAACTTTCAAGCCATCCAAGGATCCTTTGAAGCTAGATCTATTTTTCTCATTTCTAGTAGGTTTATCCAAGGAACTTGAGGTAGTAATGATGTTCATAACATCATTCGATTCTTACATATAAAGCTATCTTATTCGAAGGTTTAAACTTGTAATCACTAGAACATAGTTTAGTTAATTCTAAACTTGTTCGCAAATAAAAGTTAATCCTTCTAACTTGACTTTTAAAATCAACTAAACACATGTTCTATATCTATATGATATGCTAACTTAATGATTTAAAACCTGGAAACACGAAAAATGTCGTAAAACCGGATTTACGCCGTCGTAGTAACACCGCGGGCTGTTTTGGGTTAGTTAATTAAAAACTATGATAAACTTTGATTTAAAAGTTGTTATTCTGGGAAAATGATTTTTTTTATGAACATGAAACTATATCCAAAAATTATGGTTAAACTCAAAGTGGAAGTATGTTTTCTAAAATGGTCATCTAGACGTCGTTCTTTCGACTGAAATGACTACCTTTACAAAAACGACTTGTAACTTATTTTTCCGACTATAAACCTATACTTTTTCTGTTTAGATTCATAAAATAGAGTTCAATATGAAACCATTGCAATTTGATTCACTCAAAACGGATTTAAAATGAAGAAGTTATGGGTAAAACAAGATTGGATAATTTTTCTCATTTTAGCTACGTGAAAATTGGTAACAAATCTATTCCAACCATAACTTAATCAACTTGTATTGTATATTATGTAATCTTGAGATACCATAGACACGTATACAATGTTTCAACCTATCATGTCGACACATCTATATATATTTCGGAACAACCATACACACTCTATATGTGAATGTTGGAGTTAGCTATACAGGGTTGAGGTTGATTCCAAAATATATATAGTTTGAGTTGTGATCAACACTGAGATACGTATACACTGGGTCGTGGATTTATTCAAGATAATATTTATCGATTTATTTCTGTACATCTAACTGTGGACAACTAGTTGTACGTTACTAACGAGGACAGCTGACTTAATAAACTTAAAACATCAAAATATATTAAAAGTGTTGTAAATATATTTTGAACATACTTTGATATATATGTATATATTGTTATAGGTTCGTGAATCAACCAGTGGCCAAGTCTTACTTCCCGACGAAGTAAAAATCTGTGAAAGTGAGTTATAGTCCCACTTTTAAAATCTAATATTTTTGGGATGAGAATACATGCAGGTTTTATAAATGATTTACAAAATAGACACAAGTACGTGAAACTACATTCTATGGTTGAATTATCGAAATCGAATATGCCCCTTTTTATTAAGTCTGGTAATCTAAGAATTAGGGAACAGACACCCTAATTGACGCGAATCCTAAAGATAGATCTATTGGGCCTAACAAACCCCATCCAAAGTACCGGATGCTTTAGTACTTCGAAATTTATATCATATCCGAAGGGTGTCCCGGAATGATGGGGATATTCTTATATATGCATCTTGTTAATGTCGGTTATCAGGTGTTCACCATATGAATGATTTTTATCTCTATGTATGGGATGTGTATTGAAATATGAAATCTTGTGGTCTATTGTTACGATTTGATATATATAGGTTAAACCTATAACTCACCAACATTTTTGTTGACGTTTAAAGCATGTTTATTCTCAGGTGAATACTAAGAGCTTCCGCTGTTGCATACTAAAATAAGGACAAGATTTGGAGTCCATGTTTGTATGATATTGTGTAAAAACTGCATTCAAGAAACTGATTTCGATGTAACTTATTTGTATTGTAAACCATTATGTAATGGTCGTGTGTAAACAGGATATTTTAGATTATCATTATTTGATAATCTACGTAAAGCTTTTTAAACCTTTATTTATGAAATAAAGGTTATGGTTTGTTTTAAAAATGAATGCAGTCTTTGAAAAACGTCTCATATAGAGGTCAAAACCTCGCAACGAAATCAATTAATATGGAACGTCTTTAATCAATAAGAACGGGACATTTCAGCAATTAAGTCGACTAAAATATCTGCTTTCCCTCCTATCTGTCGACCAAATAAACTCCTAAAACCTATCCTATTTGTCGATCAATAACCCTCCACTTCAGCCTGCATTCGACCATCAAACTCAGCCTCCAAACCGCATCAAACCTGCTGCTGTTAGCCTCTTGTTTCAGCTTCTGTTTCGACACCACAAACAGCCCCACAAATCGACCTTGTTGCTGCGTTTTATTTTCTGGTTTTTCCTGCTACTTTTCGTGATCAAAATAGCCTGCACAGTGGTCCATTGTTGCTGCATAGTTGTTGCTGTACTTGCTGATTCTTTGCGTGATCAAGAAGACCCCAATTGGGTCGAATTATTGCTGCGTTTTTCTGGGTTTTTGCTGCTGTACCTGCAGGTTTCTGTCGTGATAAATCAACCCAAGAACCCTCCTGTTTGGGTCGTGTTTTGTTGTTGGATTTATGTGTTTGTTTCGATCCATGTTCATCACCTCTTCTTGATTCTAATCTTGTTGAGGTATATCTAGAATCCTAACTTGATCTTGCTTTTTAATCTATTACTTTTAGTTGGTATGTTGTGATAATAGGTATGATTATTAATTGATCATGTACTTGATAAAAATAGCTAAAGATTATGATTATGATAAATAAGATTAAGAATGTTGAATTATAAGTATTATAGTTAAGTTATTATGATATTGAACTAGTTAATTATTATGAATAAAGTGTTATGAATATAAACTATAAATAATTATGTAGATCATAAAACTAGATTAATAAGTTAGAGATTATGAATATGAGTAAATATTATGATTGATGATTAATAAATAAGATGAACATGATTAAAAAGGTTCAACTATAAAAAAAAATATGATTAGAGTTGATAAATATTAATGTAATGATTAATCATGTAGTATAATGATTATTAGGTTATACTTACGATAAAAAGTTATGATATTATGAATTAGTAAAGTAGTAATAATAATGATATACATGCATGCATGCATGCATGCATACGTATGCATGTACATATATATAGGTAGGTATATGCTTGTGTATATATTTAGATATATATACGTGTATATGTATGTATATGTACGTGTGTATGTATGTATGAATGTGTATTATGTAAGTTATATACGATTAGTAAAATAATAAGAAAAGTAGTAAGTGTATATATACATGTATCATCTTACACTTATGTATATGTAACACTTACATATAATATATACATATATCACATAGCTATAAACATATATATGTATGAAAATAAATAAATAAAAATATATGTATGTATGTATGTATCACATAGGTGTATATCTATATATGTAACATATAATGATAAGATTAAATAATAGTTGATTAATTAAAGAATAATACTACTATTATTATAACTTATACACTTAACTATATAGTAACACTTAATTACACTAAGTATATTATCGTCTATATAAATAATAAATAAATACATTAATAACTTGTTATGTGTACACACCTATAACGTGAAGGTTATAATTAGAGATAGCGTACAAAGACTACAAACATCATCGCTACTTGTGGCCTAGAGTGATCCTTGTTACCATTATGGGACGCTTGTGGATCTCGAATGCCATGACTTAGATTCTGGTCAAGAGATCCTGGGCCGCTCGATAATAATAGATCATTCGAGTGACTTGCATGTTAGCAACGAAGTTTGGGCGAGATTTGTACAACATCTTTGTTGAGAATTATAACCCGAACATTCTTAAATTAGAAGCTTACTATAAGTGGAAGCTTTCCATAAATAGTAGGTTTCCAAATATAGAAACTTTTGAGAAATAGTAACTTTTCTCGAAAACCGTCACTGTTAATATAGTTTGCTATATTAATAAACAAACTTTATGTCTATTAGACATTAACTAATTAAAGGTTATAACTCTAGGTTGAGATCTCCTATTTCATACTCCGTTCATACTTCTTGCGTGGAATTTCTTACTTGCTACTAAGGTGAACTTCATAGCCCCTCTTTTTACTATTTATTAACTGTTTTACAATTTTTGGGGTGAGACACATGCTTGCTTTTAAATGATTTACAATTTAGACACAAGTACCTAAACTATTTGATATGCAATTTCGTGAGACTTTTATTAAACATGTATTTATTGTTACATGCAAATTTCCGCCATAATATCGTTAATTGCTGGAATTGAAATTTTGCAAGCTTAATTATTCTGAGTAGGCCTATTGAGAGTGACGTCTCTACCCATTGGCGTAATCGTCAAGGGGGTACATAATAATGATTGCCGACACCCGTACAGTGTCAGGGGTTAATATTTAGTTCGATATTATAACTCGTGGCATATTGAATATTTTGATATTTTGAATTAAATCTTGTGGTCTAAAACTTATTATGATTGTTAAACCTATGATGTTCACTCAACCTTTGTGTTGACATTTTAAGCATGTTTGTCTCAGGTGAAGATTAGCTTTTGTGCTGCCCTATGATGCTTAGTTAGCTGTTGCATTGGAGTCCCCATATTAGACGTATCATTTGAATTTCATTATGTAAAACATTATTATGTTTCCGTTGCAAACTCAAATTTTGTTATAAAGGTCTCATTTAGAGTCGTTCTCGTTTATACATACTTGTGTTGTGATATTGTGAAGTCATATTTCCCCGGCCCTAATTGAGGTATGACAACAACATCTCCGTTTGATACTTGAGATGCTCAAGAAAGAGCAGTTGTACGCTAAGTTTTCGAAGTGTGACTTCTGGATACAAGAAGTTCAATTTTTGGGTCATATCATGGGTATTAATGGTATTCAAGTTGATCATGCGAATGGATGGAGCAACATGAGTTTGCATTTCAGTTGTTAAAACCGAAATTGACTACTGCTCCGATTTTTTCTTACCCGAAGGAAATGAATATTTCGTGATTTGTTGTGATGCTTCACGATAAGGTTTTGGTTGCGTGTTGATGCAACGGAAGAAAGTGATTGCCTATGGATCACGACAGTTGAAGATTCACGAGCAGAATTATACGACACATGATTTGGAACTTGGTGCTGTGGTCTTTGCACTGAAGATGTGGAGACACTACTTGTATGGTACTAAGTTTATGATTTTCACCGATCACAAGAGCTTGCAACATATATTCGATCAGAAACAACTCAACATGAGATAGAGACGTCGGGTAGAACTGCTAAACGACTACGACTGCGAGATTCGCTACCATCCTGGAAAGGCTAATGTTGCTGCAAATGCCTTGAGTAGGAAAGAGAAGGCTAAACCTCTCCGAGTTAGAGCGCCTAACATGACTGTCCAAACGAACCTTACTTCTAAAATTCGCGATGCACAACTTGAGGCTTTGACGCAAAAGAATATTACTACTGAATCTTTTAAGGGCCTAGATAAACAGTTTGTCATTAGAGATGATGGAACTCATTACTTTGCTAATAGAATCTGGGTACCGAAATTTGGCGGACTAAGGGAACTGGTGCTAGATGTGGCACACAAGTCAAGATACTCTATTCACCTTGTATCCGAAAAAATGTATCAAGATCTTAAGGCACTATATTGGTGGCCCAATCTGAAAGCCGATATTGCTACCTACGTTGGTAAATGCTTGACATGTGCTAAAGTCAAGGCAGAACATCAGAGTCCGTCAGGACTGCTGACACAGCCAGAGGTTCCCCAGTGGAAGTGGGAATGTATTTCTATGGACTTTATTACTAAGTTACCCAAGACTTTGGGAGGCTACAACACCATTTGGGTTATTGTTGATCGTCTCACAAAATCAGCTCATTTTCTATTGATTAAGGAGACATATAAGATGGAAAGGTTGGCACATGTTTACCTAAAGGAAGTGGTTTCCAGACATGGTGTGCCGATATCTATTATTTCCGACGGAGACAACAGATTGACGTCTAGATTTTGGCTAACATTGCAAAAGGCAACGGGAACTCGACTTGATATGAGTACTGCGTATCATCAACAGACAAATGGCCAAAGCGAAAGAACCATCCAATCTTGAGAAGCATGTTGAGAACATGTTTTATTGACTTTGGGAACGGATGGGATAAACATCTACCACTGGCACATTTCCCGTACAAAACAGTTATTACTAGAGTATAAAGATCGCGCCTTTCGAGATGCTACACTGGAGAAAGTGTGGATCACCCTTATGCTGGAGTGAATTAGAGGACAGTCAATTGACAGGTCTTGAAATAATTCACAAGACTACAGAGAAAATTGTACAAATTGAAGAGAGGTTAAAACAACTCAAATCCGTCAGAAGAGCTACGCCGATGTTCGAAGGCGACCTCTAGAATTTTAGGTTGGTGACAAAGTTATGCTAAAAGCATCACCTTGGAAAGGTGTAGTACGTTTTGGGAATCGAGGCAAGTTAAGTCCAAAGTACGTTGGACCATTTGAGATCACTGAACGGGTTGGACCCGTAACTTATAGATTGAGTTTACCTCAAGAGCTTAGAGAGATTCACGATGCGTTTCACGTGTCAAATTTGAAGAAGTGTTTGTCAGACGAGAATCTGATAATTCCTTTGGACGAGATACAAGTTGATTCTAAACTTCATTTCGTAGAAGAACCTGTTGAAATCATGGACCGTGAGGTCAAAGGCTTAAAGCAGAGCAACATACCGATTGCCAAAGTTCGGAGGAACACATGCAGAGGACCAGAATTCACGTGGGAACGTAAAGTTCAAATGAAACAAAAGTATCCTCAACTGTTTCTGGACGAAACAACTCCAGCCGACGTGCACTAAATTTCGGGATGAAATTTCATTAACGGGGGATAATGTAACAACCCTTCTACTTCCGTTAAACTTCGTTAACTGACCGTTAAGTTATTTAACGGAACTTACTTGAATTTTGTGTATTTAAGTTAATTAAATGCATACGTGAGTTCATGATGAACTACTATATTTAATATATGATTATATTAGCCGAAAAACTTATTTCATGTATTGAAATACTGAGAAAACGGTACAGTTTTAAGAACTGCAACAGATGTCTTTCGGGACTATGAAACGCTCGATTTTCAATAAAATAATTATATTTAATAATTATTAACTTTAAGAAAAACATAAATAATTTACTATATATTTAATGAATTAAACTTGGTGGATTGCGTTTTAACGACCGGTT
Source organism: Rutidosis leptorrhynchoides (assembly GCF_046630445.1). Taxonomy (NCBI): domain Eukaryota; kingdom Viridiplantae; phylum Streptophyta; class Magnoliopsida; order Asterales; family Asteraceae; genus Rutidosis; species Rutidosis leptorrhynchoides. Next base: position 498,715,032 of record NC_092336.1, on the reverse strand, counting down.
AACGTTCCGGAAACTCGATACGGTTAACGGCACTCGAAATGGATCACCCGAAGGCGAGATATTAGCTAAATGGGCCCAATGACCCATCCTTACAGGTCCATCGGCAGAATGCCCTTCCCCCCACCCATTTATGTGTTTAAAATTAGCCCATGTTTGATTAACTAGTGTTTTGGCCCTAATTATATAAGGAAACCTAACTCTAATAAATCATTAAACATAATAAGTTGCAATCCCTTCTTTCCTCTCTCAAAAACCACGACCAAAGGCAGCTCCAAATCCCTAAAAAATGTCACCATCTTCATCTCCATCAATCACCTTCAAAAATTGCTTGTTTGCTTGAACCTTCAACACGAAAGTGCTTCCTTTAATCGTCCTCTACACGCTAGTATCAATTGATTGTGTTTTTAAGGTATAACCGTATGAACCCTAATTTTAGTTCTCTAATTTTCATATGATTACATAATAGATGTCTTATTGCTCAATTGATTGCGATTGTATGCGTTACTAGTCGTTATAATGCTCGAATTGCACGTTAGGGTTTAATCACGAATTGTATTGCTATGTTACTGGTTTTGTGATTTTGTTTTTTGCAAATGAAAATTTTTTAGATGGATAGCTATCGAAAAACTATTGAGTTTGCTCGCTTGAATCGCATAATTTCGTTTTTTATAGCTTAAGTTATGCTCGTTTGAAGTTTCGGTATGTATTTATGCTATAATACGAAAACTGTAATTTGTGTGATTGAAATTGGCTTATGAACTGATGTTATATGGATAGATAATTGAAAAACACATAAAATGGACTAGGATATCATCGTAATTTGATTTGTGAAAGTCGTTTTATGCCTACTTAAATGTTTGCGGTAAAACGTGTTAACTAGCAATTTGATCATGGACCAAACGACCATTTAACATGCATTTTGTTAACCAAGCTTTTGCATTCTGTAAAGTGCGTGATTAGTACTTGATGTTTCATGTAGACTTCACATGCTAATTATTTCTAGATGCTTGTATATTCGACCCCGAAAACGACTACGTGAATGAGATCGAATATGTCTATTTTGAACAAATAATTGTCTAGCATGAAGTAGAAGTTGAATTGGACTTTGTATTTCTGATTTGTTGTTGTATCTATATTTCTTAGCATATCTTGTTTACATGTCTAGCTCTGAAAGCTTCATTTGCTATGTGTTGTATGCATGCCAAGACCAAAGGTCTGGATTCTGTCTAAATCAGAAAGTCCGAAAAGTTGGTTAAAACTGTACAAATTGGCTACATGGTTTTCTTTGATCTTTTTACCACTGATAATTTAGAGTGTTTAGAATCATCTCCAATTGGCTATTTGTTAATTTCTATTTTCTAGATTAAATGAGAATTAAAATGAAACTGATGCACAAACAGAAACTGAACTTGAATGTTTTTGCATGCTACGTGAGTTCTAGGAATTGTATGATAGCGTGCCTAGTCTTTTTTAGAAAGCTTATGACATGAAATTATGATCTGGAGTTTCTCATAATTGTTTGATGTGTCATTTGTGAACTATGCTCGTCTGATTGCATGACCGTTGTGAAAACGTACGATAACTATAGTAAACGTTAATTGGCTAAACGAACATGTGAAACTTATGAGTTGACCTTGGTTTGACCTTGTTACATCATTGAAATTACCTACTAATATATTTGGCTTAGGTTGACCAATTTGACCAAGTTTGACTTTTGTTGACTTGCTTGACTAGTTAACTTCTGTGTTGACTTTTACTATACGATTGCGTTGGTCTGAGCAATAGGACAACTATACTGTGAGTCAGTATTTTGAAACAAACTTATGTAATTGCGTATTTGTATAATTAGGTTACATTACTCGGTCATAATGTTCGACTACTCTTTGCTTGTGAATTGTCAAGTGCACTCAAGGTGAGTCTACAGTCACATTTTCATTAACATTTTGGGGATGAGATACATGCTGCTTTTGAAACTGTTTCTTAAACTATTTTAAACTGTTTTAACGCATTAGACACGAGTGAAAACTGAATATACATAATGAGTTCGATCAAAAAGCCTCTAGCTTGAATATATTAATTACTTACGTAAGCCTCGAACTATAAGGACGGTACCGTAGGTTTGACAAACCTCACTCAACGAACTGGGCGCTTATAACTTTGTAACCGAATGCTTGATCAGCATTTGCAATGTGGGGTAAAGGAAGACGTGTAGCGCATATAAGCTATCCGCGGGTTAAAGCTTTATATTCAAGTGCTCATAACAAATGTATATCTTTGCAACCATTAGGTTGTGTGCTAGAAATCTCGTGGTCTAAAAAAAGAATTATTACACTGAATACTGTTTTTCAAACTATGCATTATGCTACTTAAACTTGGGATTTACAAACTTGAAACCAGACATGGTAATGTCTACAAACATTGAAACGGAACTATTTTTGATGTCACACACAGTTGAAATTTGACATCGCTGATTACAAACAGTTTAATACTTGACATTTGCTGTATGTAAACTTTTAACATTAAACCTTGGTGGTTTTATACCGATAAATGTTTACTGATTTTTGAATACTGATTTTAGGATACCGATTACTGATAAACGATTCTGATAACTGGTTTTTCAATAAATGAATTTTGGAAACTGTTTTATGAAACATACGATGAATACTTCCTTAAACCTGTAGACTCACTCAACTTTATGTTCCGTTTTGCATGTTTTATCTCAGGTATTAATTGCTTCTGCTGTAGAACCTTGCTGTTACATAGAAGTCAAGCCAAGCACTGGGACCAGAGTTAACATTTCCGTTAATGGATTTTGACGGGATGTTATAACAAGACTGAAAATCAACACCTTACCTTTAAGTGTCTTCATCATATGTATCCCACGTGAAGGTGGTGATTTGTTCATGTAGACTGCATCAAGAACAGAAACTGTTGGATATTCTGTATCAAGTGATTCATCTTCCCACAAAACCGAAGTCGATTTCTATAAAATAATGGCGAAACATAGTAAACATATAAAAATGTAGTAAATGTCGCGTAAAAGTGTAATAGCACATTGAAGTTAGGAACCTACATACCTCTTGCACATATAATCTAACTCGATCACCTTTTGTTGCAAAGGATTATTCAACTTCTCTTCTTTTAAACGATTCATTTTTTCAACATTTTCTTTGTGTGGTGCAACAGATTCTAATTCCTTCTTGATCTTGTCTCTTTTCTCATCAAGATCTTCCCGTTCTTTTTCCAAATTGTCCCTTTCCTGCTTCAGATTCTCAATTTCCATCAGTAACCCTTCCCTCTCTTGTCCAACTTTTTCCATTTCTTGCTTCAATTATGACTGCAAACGCACATTCTCACACCGTTCTTCCTTCACCCTTGCAATAAGTTGACAACCCGCAAAAGGTTGACAACGCATGGAAGATGGAATATAAATAAAATACCATACGGAAGTTGGGCAAAAAAAGTCACTTGCCAAGAGCAGCAGCACTGAAATCAGCCCAATTATCTGCAAATTTGAATTATCTTCAATCCACATATTGGTTGATACAATGACCCCAAAGTATGTTGCACCCTTTGCAAGAGTTCCAGTGACATCGGGTATAACCCCTTATAAAAACGTAACAATGAGGTAGATATGAGACGGTTTTGCAAAAGATATGATACAAAAATATAGCAAAGTGCGCATCATGCACTACACAATACAAATCACAAGTTGAGTAAAAAGATCTCATACACATTACGATTTTGCAAAGAACCAATACTCAGATTACCAGCATCCACGTTTTAAGCTTCGTGACGATGTTGCAACTAAAAATTCAACTGACACAATCACGAGAAGCGTCATCAAAAATTTCGATTCAGGAAGTAATACATTACGTTGATTGAAGAGGAACATACCTTTAAATGGTTGTGAGCATTTTGTTGGACTGTACATTATGTGTGTTATTAATAATACGTTTGATTTAATGATGGTAACACTCAACCCATAACACATCGCATAATATCATATGACTAATAGAAAAATTGTAAAATACAATCTTTTCCCATCATATTACATCAATTGTATACATTGAGATAAAAAATTATCATAATTCATAAAAAAAAAAAAAAAAAAAAATCTATAATAATTACATCATATATAGCAGATTATGATACAGGCTCATATCATGTTAATCCAATATCAAGAATGATTTTAACGTTAGGTCTAATAAGAGAATCCGTGATTTATTCCAGTAATCCAGCTCACGTATATTTGATTACCTGATAAGATACTAAGCTAGTGTTCGATTGAATAGCATATGAAATAAGATCTGATTACCTGATTCATTGCCCAATCGCTCTTCAATTTGATTCGTAGTCGATTGCAAGGTTTAATAATATCCGTTGTAAATATCGATTAACCGAATATACCCGCTAAGATGATGATTACGTGATGTCATCGCCCAAATCGCTCTTTCATATCGTTGAGAGTAACCATCTTAAATAACTCGATATATTGGACGGTCGTCGTCTTAATTCATAGACTTAACCATTGAGAATCATCATCTTAATTCACTCGATATATCAGACGAAAGATTGGGTTGATTGATTTTACTCGACGATTTGGGGAGAAATGTAGGGTTTATCTACTTTCTGAATGTCGAAACTGATGTTATCCTTTCAAACCCCTATTTTGGTTAAGTTATCACGTGTTTTAGCAATATTGAGGGCATTTTAGTCTGTTTACTTTAAAATTTATCATTATGAGGTCATAAATATGAAATGGTAATTTTAATGGCTATGATCTTGTGAATTATATAGAAATAGAATGTAAGGCTAAGATTAAATTTTAAATTATTTGATGACTGATTTTTATGTTTGTTATTATATATATATATATATATATATATATATATATATATATATATATATATATATATATATATATATATATATTATATATTTGTTATTATATAGTAAGTATAAGTATATAGATAGATATGGACTATGGTACTACCAGTTACTTCAATTCTCCACTGTATATATATGGCGGTCTATATTGGAGGGCGACGTTGCATATATGGAAACATAATTCACATGAATAAGTGTGTGTTCTATAATTAGTGTGGATAATAAAATAAAATATATAAATAAAATAATATTAATAATTGGTGTCTCAATCACATGTATAGGAGAACTTTGGTCGTTCGGATCAACGCGTCACATGGGGTTGGGCCTCCGCCTGTTACGCCCCTCTTTTCGGTCTAATTTGCTTGCTTCATTTCCCACTTATAAGATGATTGCATTTTAATTAAATTTATTTATTTTGATATTAAATTTTGTTTTTAATATTAAATGTTGCTGTAAATTCTTTTATCATTATGAAGTTCACCAAAGTCTACACGATGTTGATTGCCGTAATCTGATGAATTTTACATTTTTATCGAAGTTGTCAATAGGAAAATTTACGTGGTTAACTCTAATATTTGTCTCAAATTTTACATTTGCTGTTAATATTTTTTTTTCTGACTTGATTGGTCACTCATGTATCGTAAATTGCGTGGTTGGTCCCTCTATTAACGTTAGTAAAATCTAGTTAAGTGATCACATATACATTACACGTAGAGGGTATATTCGTCTATTCGTTGTCTTCTCTCCTACTCACCTTCTTTCATAAAACATCTACACCATCTCAATTCCATTTTCATGGACAAACTTATTTTCACCAATAAATTTCACCATTTCATTCAAAATACACATCAACCAACATTAATCGGACATGTAGCAATTTCATCTTTACCTCTTCATCACCATTCATTTATCTCTTCATCTTCATCTTATAAGAAAAGCGACGTATTGCAATTTCTGTTGGAAAATTGGTTAAAAGTGTGTTTTCACCAAAATTGGACACTAATTAATATATGATGAGTAGTCAATATTAATGATGATAAAAAAATGAGTTTTGCAGCCACTAGCGTGGGATTTACAACGAACTAAAGTGTGTCCAAAATGGAATAAAGGTGAATGAGATATCGAGTCTTAAAATTGTGTGTATAGTGCAAAATTCTAAATGGCTTTTTGGAAGTAGGTGGAAACTTGCACTATAAATAAAGTGTTAAGGGTATGAAGAAACATACAACAAACATCTTATAACCATTCTTATATGATCCAAGTTCCATTCTCTGAAAAGCAACAAAGGTCTCACAGTTCGATTATCTATCAGGCAAGTGTTCAAGTCCGGCAGTACGCTGCTTCGGACCGGTGTACCTGGGAACAGACGTCGAATCTATTTAAGGGAATTGTGTCAAACACAAGCCCGGTTCAACCCTTCAATCGGTTAGATCGTTTTAACTTTCTCTTTTTGGTTGATTATATGCTTGGCTATTTCAGTTTCGTATATACATATTTACCTACAAACTTAAACAGATTCGAGTATACGAAACTGATCTGAACGGTATTTAAATTTATTGAAACTGATCTTTATCTAAAGTATTTGTTACGATACTATGTTTAGTTATTCGTATGAATTGTAAGAGTTAAAACTGATCTTTATCTTTATTATATGACAAATTAATTGTTTGTGATATAAACTGATGTGTTGTTCTTTTCGGTAAAAACAACTCAATTAACTTGTATTTTCAAACTAATATGATTATAATCATAATAGTTTGAAATCATTTTATTTCCCATTCTTCCGACTACGACTTATGAATTGTTGTGTTGATCCTATCAGATCTGAACTTATAATATATATATATGCTGATGTCATAGGTGCTACTGATTTAAAAGGCGTATATGTTATGTTATATACACCGGCTATATACTCATGTTAACAGTCTTAAGTTGTTCTATTAATCCGGTGTCGGTTCTATATGATCTGAATCTGCTGAAAACTTGTTGTTGCTTATCTAATTAACATGCGATATAAATATATTTGTTTATTCATTGTGTTTGCGTGTTAAATAGTACGGAGTTATAAGATCATAGTTTGTTACTTATGGTTATTAAAACATGTACTCCGTAATAAATAAATTGATAGTTGGTATGTTCTATCATAACAAGAGTAATATAATATTACTGTGATTTTGCATATATGAATTATGATGAAAACAAATATTAGTATAATAATATTGTGATGATCCTTGTGATTATAATATATCCACTATGATTATATGATTACAAGAATAAGTAGACCTTTAAAATGAATAATTTAACTACTACATGATTATGTCTCCAACTTAGTGGACCTTAAGAATATTTAACTATATTGAGAAAATAATATATCTTGTTTTATTTGTGGTATTTACAATTGCTATCTGCCCCATTATTTTGGCCTGATAGTTGCTTTGCTATTTTACGTATGTTGGTCTGATCATAATTATTGCCATAATTTAATTGAAACTTTTGTTATTTACTATAATTTGAATGGAGTTGCAACCGTTAAATAAGTGTTAATTATAGGTGTCGAAATAACTGCTATGCAACTGATGATTATGGTCATAAATTGCTACTGTAATTGCATACTACTTGGATGCTATTTATTCGGATTACATTTATAAAAGTTAAACAAAATTTGGTAAATTCATTCGAGAATTTAGGAGTTTGCTTTGGACTGACTATGGTAAAATAATAAATATTATTTTATTTTATGTCAACCATGGTGATTATAGTTTGTTAAACATCTACGTGAATCGATTTGGTATAACATGAATGTATGTTACTATGACATGGATATATTAATGAAACGTATTTATGTCAGGTAATATTTTTATATTACTGTGTTATATACGGATAACATTTGTTAACTATAATTATAACACTATAATTGTCGAATGTGTCATGTGATGTATGCATATATATATGATTAAGGATATATACTGATCATGAATTTTTCTAAAATTGAACATGTGTATACTTTTAATTTGCTAATTGTACATGATCGAATATGATGTATAATTTGAACTGAGCTAACATGTTCATATTTGATTAATATGGCGTAAGGGACATGTTATTATTATGTTTTTTTTTTTTTTGCACATGTTATGATATTAAATATTGGATATGTTATCTAATATTTGATTGATTTATATTGTTAGAATTTGTTACTAACAATTTTGATTTCGAGATTAACTTTGTTTCAACTAATTTTTCACCGCTGTCGAATGCGGTTCGTTCTCATGTTGAAGAAATTCGAAAAATTCATTGGTGTGAACTTTAAACGTTGACGGTAAAAGATGTTCTTTTACCTAACCACGTTGAACCTTGCGAGGTTCATGTCTAAAACTGCTCCCCAACTGAAGGGGAACAGTTCTTACTCAGGCTGAAAGACCTGAAAAGTTCACTTGTGTAAAATTTAAGCGTTGACAGAAAAAGATGTTCTTTTATCTAATCACGCTGAACCTTGCGAGGTTCTTGACTGAACTACTTCCCAAGTTGCGCAAAGGGAACATGATGCTCAAAAGGTGAGCGCGGTTCAGGTTTGGAATCATTCATATTACTTGTGCGCAAGTCGATCGTTCTATAACGTGTATTCAAACAGTCTTCGGACCGTCTTCGGACTGATTTCGAACTATATTTCGATATGTTTCCAGACAGTAATCGACACTGGTTATAGACTGTCTTCGGGACAGTATTCAGACAGTTTTAGACTGTTATTAAACCGGATTTAAACTTGTTTGTTTAACAGCTCGGCTTAAACATGTTTGGTTTAATCGGTTTCGTTGAAATGGTTTAGCTTAATCGTTTAATATAAACCTTTTGGTTTTAACATGTTTGGTTTACATGTTTGTGTTTAACCCTACTTGGTTTAACTATAGGGTTAAAACCTGCTCGGTTTACCCGTTTAAGTTGAAACGGTTTTAAGGTGATACCTGTTTGGTTACCCGTTTGAGTTTAAACCTGTTTGGGTCGAAACCTATTTAGTTTACCCGGCTGGGTTTATACCATTTTGGTTTACTTGTTTAGGTTGAACCTGCTCGGTTTACCTATTTGGTTGAAACATGATTGGTTTAATCTAGTTGAGTTGAAACATGTTTGGTTTAACTCAGTTTGTTCACGGTGAAATGAAACTTTTATTTGGGTTGAAAACCCAAATTAGTTTAGTTCACGTGGTATTTGCAGATTGAAATTTTCTGTTTTGCTAAAACAGTTTATTTTAGTATATATTCCAGATTAATGATCCTGGAAAAATTGAATTCTGGATAGGAACTAACATTGAATAATGTGTTGTATGTTCATGAGATTCGTAAGGAATCTGGTGTCCGAATGGTTGTTGAACAAATTTGGCTTCAGAATAGAGTTTGAATTAGGTCATGTTGACCAAAGTGGAATGTTTGTTTGAGAGGGTTATGCCCTTAATGGTATATTCAAACTATAGATGGGAAACTGGTGCTGAAGTCAAATTAATGAGATCGTCCTTTAAATCGGTTGAAAGAAAAATCGAACACCTTGATATGATCTACACGGATGTGTGTGATTTTAGATCCAGTCTAACGATGAATGAAAACAGATACTTTATTTCGTTTACCGATGATAGACGAATATTTACTTGTTGAAAAGTAAAGATGAAGCAATAGATTCGTTGTAATAAAGGTGGTGAATATATCGCACATTTTGCTGAATTTTATTCACAAAATGGCATTAGAAATGAATTCACTACACCTTACTCATCTCAATCGAGTGAGACTATTGAACGAAAGAATAGAACCTTGAAAGAAATGGTGAATGCCAAGTTGGTAAGTTCTGGTGTAAGCCAGTAAATGTGGGGGGATGTCATTCTATCGGCAAACTATCTATTAAATAAGATACCCCAAAAGAAAAGGGATAAAACCCCATACGAGTTATGGTGGAAAAGAAAACCATCCTATGAGTACTTCAAAGTGTGGGGGTGCCTAGCAAAGGTAGTTATTCCCTACCTAAGGTACAAAAGATAGGATGAATAACTATTGACTGCATATTTATCAGATGTGCTAAACAAAGTAGTGCTTATCGCTTCCTTGTGCATGAATCCAAGATTTTGGTTATACACAAATGTTCGTTAATAGAATCGAGAAACGTTTCATTCTTTAAAATGTATTTTCATACATTACAAATGAACGTGAACGTTCGTCTAGGATAGACGAGAAGGTGTTCAAGATGAGACACCTAATGAGCTAGTTCAATAGGAACTAGTATAATTAAAGAAACTTTCTCGATAAATGGCATACACATTATGCTTATAGAGGAACTAAAACTGAATGTATAAAAGATATACATAATATTTGAGACCCTTTTAAATTGGATATTTAAGACGGTGTTTATGTATGTTAAATCCATTTTGTCATGATACAAGAGATATGGTATGACATTTCTTATGAGAAAAGCTATGGAGAATATGAATGATGCGTCAATTATTCTAATGCTTTGGACATAAAGTCTATGGAATGCTAGACTTGGATTTGTTAATGATGATCATCTGCAGAGATCAATTAACAACTAATATTTCATTGTGTTGAATATATTTAAAGACAAAATTGATTTCATTCAGTAATAGAAGGATTTGGTATATTGTGAACATCATTGATGATGTGAATTATTCACATGTTATGTAAATTATGATATTAAAGATAATTATTATATAAAGATGTCAATCTTTATTATATTATTATTATCTTAAGATTTGAATTACCTAATCAGAATTCAGATGTGAAAATGTAATTTGAGTGCGAGAACTTTATTAAGTTTTCTAAATTCAACGTCTCTAGGTCAAACCTAGAATATGACTAAGAATTGCTCAAATGTGCTAAAATAAAAATCACAAAAGATGTAAATCTTAAGTTAAATGTGGGCATTTGAACGCTTCATTGATTAGAATCATATTAGAAATATATATATGATAATGATATCAAGTTGCAAGACATGTGGGGGAAGCTTTAAACAGATAAGCAGTAACCCTTGTTAGCTGTGTAAAATAAACACAATAGCTTGAAAATGTGGGGGTGTCTTGTATTTTGATATCAAGAACATGGTTCATGATAACGCGTTCTAATGTATCTAATGAGTTGTACTTGATCTGTCTTAGCATATGCTGTAAGCAAGCTAAGTAGATACAAGAGTAATCCAAGTACATCTCATTGGATTTGTATGATTAGGTTAGTTCGGTAACAGATATTCTGCAGTGATCGAGAGACACTGTGATGCAAACTAGATATTTGATACCAACGATTCCAAAGCGACATGTAGGTGTGTATTCACACTTGAAGGTGCTGCTATATCGTGGAAATGGTTTAACAAACGAATATTGCTAGATCCACGATGGAATCAGAATTCATCGATTTAGATAAAGCTGGTGAAAAGGGAGAATGGCTACGTCAATTCATTGAGAATATACCAAGATGGCCTAAGCCGGTGTCGGCCATATGTATACATTGTAATAGCCAATCGGTGATTGGTAGAGCTCATATTACAATGTACAATGGTAAGACTGACGTAGACATAATAAAGTATGACAACTAATCTCTAGAGAAATTATCATTATTGACTATGTAAAGTCAAAGGATAATGTTGCGGATCCGCTTACAAAAGGCTTAAGCAGAGAGTTAGTGTGTAAGTCGTGCATGGGAATAGGACTAAAGCCCATGAAAGGCTATGTTTATATGAAGAAAAACCTAACTCAGTTGACTGGAGATCCCAAGATCTGAGTTCAATAGGACAACCTACTTATATAAACTGGCGAAAGTCACTATGGGGGAGTTAATTACTAAACTAGCAACCCCTACACCTTTTAAAGGGAGTTTACTAATTAAGAGTAGACTTCCTAGTCCATTCCTAAAAGTGACAAGTAAGAGGATAAGCATATGGCTTTTAATGATTCAACTGAAATAATCATGCGTGGTTAATCAGTAGCCACGCTGTGGTGAATCACCTATGTGAGAGAGAAGTGGGGTCGCTTCGAAGGGTATTGTTGGGGCACAATATTTGATAAGCTCTCGCAGAACCAGGCTAATGTTCATGACCATAATGAACATAACTATGAGGACTTGACGTTGTCAGGGAGAGTCTTGTGTGAAGCGTATTGTCGCCTACACAAACGGCAGGCGAGTTCAAAGACATCGCCGTCTACTCAGAGCCAGTAGACTAAGTACATTTTCACAAGCGAAAGTTCAAAGGGTAACACCTACTTATCGTATGCAAGATTCAACCGCTGAAACTTAATCGAAAGATTGTTGTTTCTGAGATCGATCTCCATTCATGTGGGGGATTGTTGGAAAATTGGTTAAAAGTGTGTTTTCTCCAACATTGGACACTAACTAATATATGATGAGTAGTCAATATTAATGATGATAAAAAAATTAGTTTTGTAGCCACTAGCGTGGGATTTATAACGAACTAAAGTGTGTCCAAAATGGAATAAAGGTGAATGAGATATCGAGTCTCAAAGTTGTGTGTTTAGTGCAAAATTCTAAATGGCTTTTTGGAAGTAGGTGGAAACTTGCACTATAAATAAAGTGTTAAAGGTATGAAGAAACATACAACAAACATCTTATAACCATTCTTATATGATCCAAGTTCCATTCTCTAAAAAGCAACAAAGGTCTCACAGTTCGATTATCTATCAGACAAGTGTTCAAGTCCGGCAGTACGCTGCTTCGGACCGGTGTACCCTGGGAACAGACGTCGAATATGTTTAAGGGAATTGTGTCAAACACAAGCCCGGTTCAACCCTTCAATCGGTTATATCGTTTTAACTTTCTCTTTTTGGTTGATTATATGCTTGGCTATTTCAGTTTCGTATATACATATTTACCTACAATTTATGTTGTTTATTTTTATATACTTTGTACCAAATTGATAAGTACCAAATTATTAAGTACGGAGTATCAAATTAAGGTTCAAGAACAAAATCAGGTAGTAACTGATTTGGTGGTTTACCATAGGGGTAGTCTAAATCGCCCAATCTCTCCCTCCAAAAAAACCTTTTCACCTCTCTTTTTTACACAATTTAATTGTTTGGTTTCTCAGCTTCAAGTGTGATATATTATCAACCGTTTCATTTTATAATTAGATTAAAATTAAATGTTACATTACGTTGTGAGGTAATTATAACCGTTGAGTTACAATTAAACAAAATGTATTATACAGTATTTAGCAAAGATATAAATCACAAAATTTATAATTATGCCATATAACTTTCAATAATATATCTAATCGTTTACTATCAATTTAATGGTTTTATTACTCAAATAAATATAGAATTATTTTCTAGCAGTACCACATAAGTGACATAATTAATTAAGATAAATTAACTTTATTATCACAGATTAAATGTAAATTACAATTATAGTTATAAAAATACACTCTCTCCTTTGACCGGGTAGGATTAGCAGTACCCATACCATAAACGTCGTTTTCTTACTACACACCCTAGATCCGTCGTTTCATTGCTCAGTGACCGCACCTACGCACATGAATTATCATCTGATTTTTTTTGTTTCAATCGACGAACATCATTTTTATCACTGGAAACCGTTAACGGCCTCTATGGCGGTGGGGGAAATACCACAATGGCCGGAAACTGTCTCCGACGTTAACGGAGTTTCGGCCGACACATTGGTTTTTTAACCAGGTGTATCAATGAAAGAGATCCGGATTCCTTTAACGTTACTTAACTAAGTGGATTCATATTGTCTATTCATATGTTGTAGATTGATGATTGGAAGATTTTGTCGTGATTTTACATGAAGTCTCTGAATTAGAATTTACGGAATATAAATTTTGTGAATTGATATGCGATGAAATCATGAATAAGATGAGGTGGGAAGGAGGATTAAATGACAAAATTACCCTTATTGTTTAAAGTTTACTAAAATTATAAATTCAAACTCCTATATAAAGCTCACACACTATATATATTTCGTTTGAATATAATATATATATATATATATATATATATATATATATATATATATATATATATATATATATATAAATGAATATTAAATTGTCAAATCATAACATGCTTCAATATTGTCAAATGGTGTCACCTCTTCTATTTTCTTTTGATAAACATCCCACATCACTCATTTCCCCACAGCATGCCAGGCCCGATAAATGAACCTGCATTGTCATTGTTTCAATCTTCGCATGCGTGGGACCAAAAGATCATTTGGGCCCGGTAACCATTCTTACCGGGCCCAAATGATCCCTTGGTCCCACGCATGCGAAGATTGAAACAATGACAATGCAAGTTCGTTTATCGGGCCTGACATGCTGTGAGAAAATGGGTGATGGTGTTTCGCAGGCTCCAGTATTCTACCGGAGACCGCTGGATGGGTTGACAAAGTCAACACAGGGCTAACATATCCCTGCCGATACACATGTTTTTTGAAACAATATATATATAGTGAAAGGATCCATAGAGAACTAGAGTATGTAGAAAACTCATAAAACTAATAGATTGAACTTCAATCTATGTGGAGATTGAGCTTCAAAAAAAAAAAACAGTCAATCTGCACACTAAAAAAGTCAATCTGCAAAAAAAAAAAAACTGCAAAAAAAGTCAATCTGCACGCATATTGACTCAATCTGCACAAAAAAAGTCAATCTGCACAGAAAAAAGTCAATCTGCAACAAAAAAAAACCGCAAAAAAAAAAAAATCAATCTGCACGCAGATTGACTCATTCTGCACAAAAAGAAATCAATCTGCAAAAAAAGTCAATCTGCACGCAGATTGACTCAATCTGCACAGAAAAAAAGTCAATCTGCAAAAATAAAAAAAATAAAAAAATGTCAATCTGCAGGAGATTGACTCAATCTGCACGAGTTCCATGGGTTCTCTAATACATTTGGTTCTCCATGGATCCTCACCATATATATATATATATATATATATATATATATATATATATATATATATATATATATATATATATATATATATATATATTCACACACACACACACACACAACATTTTTCTTTTTTTTGTCTATCCCTTCAAATTACAATTTACTCTACGGACTCTTAAACTCAAAAGAACTTTTGAAATTCGTCAATATCACGGGCTCTTAAACTCAAAATGAACTTTTAAAATTTGTCAACACCACGAGCTCTTAAACTCAAAAGAATTTTTAAATTTTGTCAACACAACAGGCTCTTAAATAATTCTTATACTTTTTCAATTTTTTTAGTATCGCAATTAACATACCAATATGAACTGCAAATTTACGATTTTTTACACATCGTGCAACGCACGGGCTCAAAACCTAGTGTGTGTTATATATATATATATATATATATATATATATATATATATATATATATATATATATAATGCAAAATTTTGAATTAGAAAATATCACGTATATATTACTCGACAAAAGTTGCATGGGAATCATTGAGACCTCATGCGCCTGTTGTAGGGTGGTACGATGTTGTTTAGTTCTTGAGATATATTTCCCGGCACACGTTTATTATGTGGCTCCTTATAGGTGAAAATATAAAGACACGAGATAAGATGAAAGCGTGGGAGTTAAGAGCGAATCAAGGGCCGTTACTATGTTCTTTATGTAAGCTCCAACAAGACACGCATGCCCATTTGTTTTTCGAATGTAGGTATTCAAAGCAAGTGTGGAACAAGATAAAGGAGTTCATCATTAATTATGGTATAGGCGATTCATGGAGGGACATAGTTTAACGTGTGGGCATGTATCATGGGAGGCCCGGAGGGAGAGCAAAGTGATCAACCGCTCAGGGCCCATGATTTTCAGGGGCCCAATTTTTCTATATATGCAGTCATAATCGGAGATTTAAGAAGTAAAATGAACTTTAGATCTAAGGACCTTTCAATATGTTATACGTCACCTCGGTAATTTCTATTGAACTGTATTCATAGGGGCCTCTTTTTACCGCCTCGCTCAGGGCACTAAAATACTCAGGACTGGCCCTGGCATGTATGCTCATAGGAAAGTAGCACGGGTTTTGTCTTTAATTATTTTTTTTTTGCAGCTACAGTATACTACATATGGCAAGAGCGGAATGCTAGACTTTTCAAAGGAGAAGCTCGGAATCCGGACAAGCTCTTCAACGTCATCTATGGCACCGTGAGGTTAAATTTGATGTCGGTAAAGTTCAAGGACTCACATCATGTTCGAAATAAGAAGATGGCGTGGCATATTTGATTTCTTGTGATGTGTTTTGGTTGTTGGTTGTTGCTTGCTTTTGTAGCCTTAGTTGTTTCCTGTTTGTATTTTGCTTGTTGACATTCTTGTAATTGTACATTATTAATGATATTTTTACCGGGTGAATTCCCATTACTCAAAAAAGAGTATATACTTATATAGAAATATATTACTCCTTACTCCTTAGGTTCTTTTCTTACAAAATGATAAAACAAGTTAATATGGTAACTACTGAATTCAGAATGCTGGAAACAATAACCTGTTTTATAATTTGATAGAAATAACTTACTTTTAGTTAATTTGCCTCACAGTGTGTTGTTCTAAAGTATTTTTCGTAGCATTTAGTAATTTTTGGTTCACTAGGTAGAATATTAAATAAGCATTTGCATTTGAAATGTAAGACTCCAACAACATTAGCGTGACATATTGACGAGTGTTTAGAAGTAAATATATCTAACCAAGTGTTAGATACGTCACATGTATAAGATTTAAGATTTTAAGGACAAACTTAAGATTTTGAAATCATTTTATATCTTTGAAACCAACAAATCGCACCAGGCGGTGCAGAGTGCATGTGACTTGACTTTTTCATCCTTTCTTTTTTGTTTTTTTCCTCATGTGAACTCGATGATTGAGGGTTTGAGGTACTTTACGGTTCGGCCGGTCTGATGCAATTACCAGTAAAGAATCGATAGTTTGAGGTTATCTTATAAAAGCGTTATTACTTTATTGTTGATAAAATATTATTTTTATGATTTTATTTTTTGGAATCATAATGGTTGGACTAGTAATTTTTGTACTTGGATAGGTAGTAACTATATACTCCAGTATTTTAAACGAGTTTGTTTAGCGTTTGGGATGTAATACTCTACACTATTTATGCTCACATAAGGCATCTTTCCATCTCTTCCTACCATGGCTATTGATTGACATACTCAAAACCTTGGTTACTATAACCTTGGTTATGTCATATCTTTATCTAACAAGAACAATGTGTTGATCATGATTGCTATTACATCAACAAACTATTATCTAACAAGAACAATGTGTTGATCATGATTGCTAATACGTCAACAAACTAACATTGAGTTCTAACTAAACTAGTAGTGGTCAGCCTCTCTTAACGAGAAGTCAGGAGTACAACTCTGCTGGGCTGCAACATTGCACTCAATGTTATCCCTGACCTGAAGTCCTAAGTATCCACCCAGGTCACCTTTCGCTTTGTGCGGGGGCAGCAGGGAGGAGGGTTTTACCGGAAATGCCCTCGTATTAGTCCGGGTTTGAAGGGACCCGTCCTAATCCATCAGGACGAATACATTACATTTGGTTACATCGCTAGGTACTTGACCTCTATATGATATATTTTATAAACATTGCATTCGTTTTTAAAAGACAAACTTTCATTACATCGAAAGTTGACGGCATGCATACAATTTCATAATATATCCAACTATAATTGACTTAATAATAATCTTGATGAACTCAACGACTCGAATGCAACGTCTTTTGAAATATGTCATGAATGACTCCAAGTAATATCTCTAAAATGAGCAAATGCACAGCGGAAGATTTTTTTCAATCCTGAGAATAAACATGCTTTAAAGTGTCAACCAAAAGGTTGGTGAGTTCATTAGTTTATCATAAACAATCATTTCCAATAATATAATAGACCACAAGATTTCATTTTTCATAAATAACATTACACTCGCAAGTGTATAAAAATCATTCGTATGATGAACACCTGATAACCGACATTAACATAATGCATATAGAATATCCCCCGCATACTCGCAAGTATGCCATAAATATTGGCAATCGCAATCACCATTTAAATCGAAGTACTAAAGCATTTCAAATTCCAGAATGGGGTTTGGTAGGCCCATAGATCTATCTTTAGGATTCGCGTCAATTAGGGGCCATTTTCCTAATTCTTAGATTACCAGACTTGAATGGGCGATATTCGGTATAGTAATCCAACCATACAATGTAGTTTTAAGTACTTGTGTCTATTTCGTCAAACATTTATAAAAGCAGTGCATGTATTCTCAGTCCCAAAAATATATATTGCAAAAGCATTTAAAAAGGGAGCAAATGAAACTCATAATACTTTATTTTGTAGTAAAAATACATATGACGACATTGAACAAGTGTAGGTTTGGCCTCGGATTCACGAACCTATATTATTCATATATATATATTAAAACATATACTCATAATCGAACAATTTCATATATTATAACTTTATATATTATTTAATTAATTTGTATATATATTTGAAAATGATTATTATTTATATAGTTTTATATAACTATTATTCATCATTAGTAATAAAATTGTATATTAAGATTTATATATGATAAAAATATATATATATTTATATTTTAATTGATATCTCTTAATTCATATCTTCTTTTAATAATAAAAATATAGTGTAATGTATTTTTTTTATATAAAAATATCTATTTGTAGTAGTACTGATAATGATAAAAATGATAGTAATAATATTGATAGTAATAATAGTAATAATAATGATAATGTTAATTTTTGAAAATGATAATTGTAATAAGGATAATAACTTTAATACTAATGATAATTTTACTAAAAATGATGTTTTTACTAATAAAGATAACCATAGAAATAATAATAATAATGATAACTTTGATAATTGTAGTTATAATGCTACTTTTAATAGAAAATGATAAGAATAATAATTCTAATAAAAATGATAATTTTTGTAAAAGTGATAATAATGATAATAATTCTTAATAATAACAATACTTATTAATGATAATCATGTTGATAATAGTACTGGTATTTATCGACAATGATACTTATGTTAATCATAATAATAATAATGATAATAATATTTATAAAAAATGATAGTAATCCTAATACTAATGATAATAATAACCATGTTATTAATATTAGGGATAATAATAATTAATCATAATAACAACAGTAATAATAATAACAATAACAATAATAATAATAATAATAATAATAATAATAATAATAATAATAATAATAATAATAATAATAATAATAGAAAGCTACCTCAAAGAAAATGATTTTCCAAAAAAAAACAGCCCATGCCCGGGCTCGAACCCTCGACCTCTCGTTTACCCATCAAATACCCAACCAACCATCTGCTGCTCCTTACTTTTCTGATTAAAATACAATCCTAAAATATATAACTGGTATCGCTAACAGTCTGATTCATCTTCTTCTCCCTTTTTTTTAAACTCAACCAAACCGTGAATCAAATCCTCCTAGTAACTAAATTATTTGTTGGATTTAAGAGTTGTATTTGAAACGAAAACGTTCCTGTGAGTATTTGATTTAACAAAAAAAAAACAAAAAAAAATAGCAGAAAACCTGTCTACTGCCTTCGCGACTTTAAATAAAAAAAAAAAATCATGATTTTGATTTCGAGAGCGTTTTAGATTAAACTTGAAATGTCTCGTTCATATTGATTATAAACGTTCCATATCAATTAATTTTGTCGCGAGGTTTTGACCTCTATATGAGACGTTTTTCAAAGACTGCATTCATTTTTAAAAACAACCATAACCTTTATTTTATCGATAAAGGTTTAAAAAGCATTACGTAGATTATCAAATAATGATAATCTAAAATATACCTTTTACACACGACCATTACATAATGGTTTACAATAAGAATATATTACATCAAAAATAAGTTTCTTGAATGCAGTTTTTACATAATATCATACAAGCATGGACTCCAAATCTTGTCCTTATTTTAGTATGCAACAGCGGAAGCTCTTAATAATCACCTGAGAATAAACATGCTTAAAACGTCAACAAAAATGTTGGTGAGTTATAGGTTTAACCTATATATTATCAAATCATAATAATAGACCACAAGATTTCATATTTCAATATACATCCCATACATAGAGATAAAAATCATTCATATGGTGAACACCTGGTAACTGACATTAACAAGATGCATATAGAATATCCCCATCATTCCGGGACACCCATCGGACATGATAAAATCGAAGTACTAAAGCATTCCAAATTCCAGAATGGGGCTTGTTGGGCCCGATAGATCTATCTTTAGGATTCGCGTCAATTTGGGGGTCTGTTCCCAAATTCTTAGGCTACCAAGCTAATAAGGTGCATATTCGGCTTCGATCATTCAGCCATATAATGTAGTTTCATTTACTTGTGTCTATTTCATAAAACATTTATAAAATTACATGTATTCTCATCCCAAAATAATAGATTTTAAAAGTGGGACTATAACTCACTTTCACAGATTTTTACTTCATCGGGAGGTAAGACTTGGCCACTAGTCGATTCACGAACCTATAACAAATATGTACATATATATCAAAGTATGTTCAAAATATATTTACAATATTTTTAATACGTTTTACTGTTTTAAGTTTATTAAGTCAGCTGTCCTCGTTAGTAACCTACAACTAGTTGTCCATAGTTAGATGTACAGAAATAAATCGATATATATATTATCTTGAATCAATCCACGACCCAGTGTATACACGTCTCAGGCTAGATCACAACTCAAAGTATATATATTTTTGGAATCAACCTCAACCCTGTATAGCTAACTCCAACATTACTGCATATAGAGTGTCTATGGTAGTTCAAAATAATATATATAGATGGGTCGATATGATATGTCAAAACATTTGCATACGTGTTTATGGTATCCCAAGATTACATAATATATTAGAATACATGTATAATACAATATAAGTTCGCTAGGATATGATTTGTATATATTTGTTACAATATTTCTCGTAGCTACAACAATCAAAAAAATATCCAATCTTGTTTTACCCATAACTTCTTCGTTTTAAATCCGTTTTGAGTGAATAAAATTGCTATGGTTTCATATTGAACTCTATTTTATGAATCTAAATAGAAAAAGTATAGTTTTATAGTCATAAATATAAGTTACAAGTCATTTTTGTAAGAGGTAGTCATTTCAGTCGAAAAAACGACGTCTTGATGACCATTTTGAAAAACATACTTCCACTTTGAGTTTAACTATGATTTTTGGATATAGTTTCATGTTCATAAGAAAAATAATTTTTCCAGAAGAACAACTTTTAAATCAAATTTTATCATAGTTTTTAATTATCAAACCCAAAACAGCCCGTGGTGTTACTACGACGGCGTATGTCCGGTTTTACGGTGTTTTTCGTATTTCCAGGTTTTAAATCATTAAGTTAGAATATCATATAGATATAGAACATGTGTTTAGTTAATTTTAAAAGTCAAGTTAGAAGGATTAACTTTTGTTTGCGAACAAATTTAGAATTAAATAAACTATGTTCTAGTGATTTCAAGTTTAAACCTTCGAATAAGGTAGTTTTATATATATGAATCGAATGATGTTATGAAAATCATTACTACCTCAGGTTTTGTGGATAAACCTACTGGAAATGAGAAAAATAGATCTAGCTTCAAAGGATCCTTGGATGGCTTGAAAGTTCTTGAAGCAGAATCATGACACGAAAACAAGTTCAAGTAAGATTTCCACTCGAAATAAGATTGTTATAGTTATAGAAATTGAATCAAAGTTTGAATATGAGTATTACCTTGTATTAGAAATATATCTTACTGTAAATAAGAAAGATTTCTTAAGGTTGGATGATCACTTTACAAGATTGGAAGTAAGCTAGCAAACTTAGAAGTATTCTTGATTTTATGAAACTAGAACTTATAGAATTTATGAAGAACACTTAGAACTTGAAGATAGAACTTGAGAGAGATCAATTAGATGAAGAAAATTAAAGAATTAAAGTGTTTGTAGGTGTTTTTGGTCGTTGGTATATGGATTAGATATAAAGGATGTGTAATTTTGTTTACATGTAAATAAGTCATGAATGATTACTAATATTTTTGTAATTTTATGAGATATTTCATGCTAGTTGCCAAATGATGGTTCCCACATGTGTTAGGTGACTCTCATGGGCTGCTAAGAGCTGATCATTGGAGTATATACACCAATAGTACATACATCTAAAAGCTGTGTATTGTACGAGTACGAATACGGGTGCATACGAGTAGAATTGTTGATGAAACTGAACGAGGATGTAATTGTAAGCATTTTTGTTAAGTAGAAGTATTTTGATAAGTGTCTTGAAGTCTTTCAAAAGTGTATGAATACATATTAAAACACTACATGTATATACATTTTAACTGAGTCGTTAAGTTATCGTTAGTCGTTACATGTAAATGTTGTTTTGAAGCCTTTAGGTTAACGATCCTGTTAAGTGTTGTTAACCCATTGTTTATTATATCAAATGAGATGTTAAATTATTACATTATCATGATATTATGATGTATTAATATATCTTAATATTATATATATATACAATTAAATGTCGTTACAACGATAATCGTTACATATATGCCTCGTTTCGAAATCCTTAAGTTAGTAGTCTTGTTTTTACATATGTAGTTCATTGTTAATATACTTAATGATATGTTTAATTATCATAATACCATGTTAACTATATATATATATATATCTATATATATGACATCATATAGTTTTTACAAGTTTTAATGTTCATGAATCACCGGTCAACTTGGGTGGTCAATTGTCTATATAAAACCTATTTCAATTAATCAAGTCTTAACAAGTTTGATTGCTTAACATGTTGAAACACTTAATCATGTAAATAATAATTTCATTTAATATATATATATACATGGAAAAGTTCGGGTCACTACAGTACCTACCCGTTAAAAAAATTTCGTCTCGAAATTTTAAGCAGTTGGAGGTGTTGACGTATCTTCTGGAAATAAGTGCGGGTACTTCTTCTTCATATGATCTTCTTGTTCCCAGGTGAACTCGGGTCCTCTACGAGCATTCCATTGAACCTTAACAATTGGTATCTTGTTTTGCTTAAGTCTTTTAACCTCACGATCCATTATTTCGACGGGTTCTTCGATGAATTGAAGTTTTTCGTTGATTTGAATTTCGTCTAACGGAATAGTGAGATCTTCTTTAGCAAAACATTTCTTCAAATTCGAGACGTGGAAAGTGTTATGTACAGTCGCGAGTTGTTGAGGTAACTCAAGTCGGTAAGCTACTGGTCCGACACGATCAATAATCTTGAATGGTCCAATATACCTTGGATTTAATTTCCCTCGTTTACCAAATCGAACAACGCCTTTCCAAGGTGCAACTTTAAGCATGACCATCTCTCCAATTTCAAATTCTATATCTTTTCTTTTAATGTCAGCGTAGCTCTTTTGTCGACTTTGGGAGGTTTTCAATCGTTGTTGAATTTGGATGATCTTCTCGGTAGTTTCTTGTATTATCTCCGGACCCGTAATCTGTCTATCCCCCAATTCACTCCAACAAATTGGAGACCTGCACTTTCTACCATAAAGTGCTTCAAACGGCGCCATCTCAATGATTGAATGGTAGCTGTTGTTGTAGGAAAATTCTGCTAACGGAAGGTGTCGATCCCAACTGTTTCCGAAATCAATAACACATGCTCGTAGCATGTCTTCAAGTGTTTGTATCGTCCTTTCACTCTGCCCATCAGTTTGTGGATGATAGGCAGTACTCATGTCTAGACGAGTTCCTAATGCTTGCTGTAATGTCTGCCAGAATCTTGAAATAAATCTGCCATCCCTATCAGAGATAATAGAGATTGGTATTCCATGTCTGGAGACGACTTCCTTCAAATACAGTCGTGCTAACTTCTCCATCTTGTCATCTTCTCTTATTGGTAGGAAGTGTGCTGATTTGGTGAGACGATCAACTATTACCCAAATAGTATCAAAACCACTTGCAGTCCTTGGCAATTTAGTGATGAAATCCATGGTAATGTATTCCCATTTCCATTCCGGGATTTCGGGTTGTTGAAGTAGACCTGATGGTTTCTGATGCTCAGCTTTGACCTTAGAACACGTCAAACATTCTCCTACATATTTAGCAACATCGGCTTTCATACCTGGCCACCAAAAATATTTCTTAAGATCCTTGTACATCTTTCCCGTTCCAGGATGTATTGAGTATCTGGTTTTATGAGCTTCTCTAAGTACCATTTCTCTCATATATCCAAATTTTGGTACCCAAATTCTTTCAGCCCTATACCGGGTTCCGTCTTCCTGAATATTAAGATTCTTCTCCGAGCCTTTGGGTATTTCATCCCTTAAGTTTCCCTCTTTTAAAACTCCTTGTTGCACCTCCTTTATTTGAGTAGTAAGGTTAATGTGAATCATTATATTCATAGCTTTTACTCGAATAGGTTCTCTGTCCTTTCTGCTCAAGGCGTCGACTACCACATTTGCCTTCCCCGAGTGGTAACGAATCTCAAAGTCGTAATCATTCAACAATTCAATCCATCTGCGCTGCCTCATGTTCATTTGTTTCTGATTAAATATGTGTTGAAGACTTTTGTGGTCGGTATATATAATACTTTTGACCCCATATAAGTAGTGCCTCCAAGTCTTTAATGTGACGACCCGGAAATTTTTGACCAAATTTAAACTTAAATCTGCTATGATTTCGACATGATAAGAAAGGTCTATTTAACCGAATCTCAAAATATTTGAACTATGTTTCATGAATGCATTTGACCGTTGACTGTTCTCGACGATTCACGAACCTTTAATGTATATATAAATGATTATATATGTAAATAATTATATATAATAAATTAAATAAGTTACTGAACTTTTATAAGATAACTTAAAATAACCAAAACTTGTTATTTGAATATGTAGAGTATATTGTCGATAAATAAATTCGAAGATGATTTGTCAACGATTAAATGTATACCTTAAATTACTTGTTTCAAAATAAATAATATATTTATCTAAGTAACAAAGCTTAATATTTAAAAACAATATTATATATATATATATATATATATATATATATATATATATATATATATATATATATATATATGATTGCAATACATAATCAATATTATATGTATATTGTATTTTATATAAAACATATAGATAGTAAATATTCAATATATGTCATCATGAGATAACTAAATATTACATAATTAGTAAATGATAATATTAATATATTAAATATAATTACAAGTTAAGAATATAGTTGTTATTGTAAAATTTTCATTCTTACATTATTGTTATTATTATTATTAATTTTTATTTTTATTAAAATCACTAAAAGAATGATATCATAAATTAATATTACAGAATTTAATAAAACATATATATATATATATATATATATATATATATATATATATATATATATATATATATATATATATATATATATATATATATATATATATATATATATATATATATATATATATATAAGTGGATATACATATAAATACAATTATATAAGTATAATTATATAAATGGATATATAGGCAGATATAAAAGAATTTAGATATTGATATATATACAGAAACATATACGTATATAACACATATAAATTGCCTGCTTGCGTATTTAGTTCCTAGTCGCTTTTCTTCTGTTGAATTTTGTCTCCTTAATTGGTTAACAAATTGATTTCAGCAAATCACAGGGTACAAATCTGATACAGCATCGATTTTGTTTTCTTTTATTTTTTCTTCAATCTCTGTAAACTAAATGACGAATTCTGTTGAACATCAACATCCTAATACAATACACAACAAATTAGGATATATTATCAGTATTATAATTCACTCAATCACTCAGACACCTTTAACTATCACTGTATTTCGAGAATCAAACAGAAAATAAAGAGTTACCCTCTGTTCTTACATTTTTTAGACCAAATCATGATTTCGTAATACATTTTAAAATGTATTAATGCAATTCAACTCTAAATTTTCCATTTAAACTAACTGGAAAGTTTCAATTTCCAATTTTCAGTATCGATTTCTAATTTTTGAAGTCAAAGTATAATTTTTAAAAGTCAACAGATATGTTCATCGAGAAATTAGAGTTCAATTCTGTGTTTCAAGTTAAATTAACGGTCCAGAAAGTTTCTAGGAACCTTTTACTATATAATTTGTGTTATAAGTTTTATCTAAAACGTTTTGGAATTTGAAATTTGGATTTGAGATGAAACTATGTTCATACGACTGCAAACAGGTTTGTTTTTTTTTATTTTTTTTATTTTTTATTTTTATTTTTTACATTTTTTTAGCTTAATCGAATCAGCTTTCATTACCAATAATTTTCAATTAAATTTCAAATCCTATTTCAAACATCAATTAATTAAACGATTGAGAGATAGCTCTCTGGTCAGTTTGATCGTCAAAGATGAAGTTGGAAATTGGGTGAAAAATAAATATGGGTTAAATAAATTAGGAGATGAATTAATTCAGGAAAAGGTGAAATAGAAGAGTGGCCTGGAGGGTGTTCGAGTATGCGAGGGATCCGGGTTCGAGTCCCGTACCTGCTATTTTTTTTAGGAAAGGGCTTCTTGAGGTAGTTAACATCTTTATTATTATTATTATTATTATTATTATTATTATTATTATTATTATTATTATTATTATTATTATTATTATTATTATTATTATTATTATTATTATTATGTTATTTATTGTTATTAATATCTTAATTATCATTATAAGTTAGGCTATTATCATTACTAAGTATTATTATTATTTATGACAAAAATGAATGTAAGGATTATAATTATATATATATTGATCATAGATACCAATATGAAAATTATTGTTATTACTAAATATTTAGAAGTAACACTATCATTAATTAAATTAAGAGTATTAATATTATCATAAGTGTTAGTATTAGCATCACAATTATTATGATTAAAATGATTATCATTATCAATATGGTTTTTATTATTATTTTGAAAATAACACAAGTTATTATTATTTTCATTAATATTAGTATTAATATCATTTTTGTAATTATTAGTTTTACTATTATTATTTTTATTAACATAAGTATCAATTTTAACAATATCGTTATTATTATTAGTATTATCGATATTAAGAAAGTTATTATTATTAGTAAATCATTATTGTCGAAGCTATCATTTTTATTACAGATAAATATTTGGTACCTAAAATATACTTAATACATATATTATAATTATATTAATAGTTTATATACCTACATATCAAACATAATAACATTTTTTTTTATATAAATACTCATATATAACAAACTAATGATATTTTTATATAATTCTAACCATATATATATATATATATATATATATATATATATATATATATATATATATATATATATATATATATATATATATATATATATATAAAATATAACTAAATAAATAGATATTAAACATTTTCAATATGTACACAAACTAAATAAGTATAATATATAATTTAAGATATAATATATAAACTTGTTCGATTACGTTTATACATATTAATTTATATATATAAATGACATAGGTTCGTGAATCCGAGGCCAACCCTGCAATGTTCAATATCGTTATATGTATTTTTACTGCAAAATACAGTAGGTGAGTTTCATTATTCCCTTTTTATATATATTTTTGGGCTGAGAATACATGCGTTGTTTTATAAATGTTTTACGAAATAGGCACAAGTACTAAAACTAATTCTATGTGGGTTTAAACCAGAAATATACCCTTAGCTTGGTAACATTAAACTACTTGTCTATGTACGGTAGGCGCGAATCCTAAAGATAGATCTATCGGGCCTGACAAACCCCATCCTGACTATGGGATGCTTTAGTACTTCGAGGTTATTTTAAACACACCTGATCTGGTGTACTTCAGAGGGTAAAACATGAACGTTAAGGCTTGTTACCGGGTGCCTACAGCTTATAGAATACTTTTATACACTTGCGAGTGTATTATGTTTATGATTATGAAATCTTGTGGTCTATTGAAACTATTGATAACTGTTGTTACGATAAACCTATGAACTCACCAACCCTTTTGGTTGACACTTTTAAGCATGTTTATTCTCAGGTACGAATTAAGTCTTCCGCTGTGCATTTGCTCATTTTTAAGGACATTACTTGGAGTCGATCATCGCAATGGGACCAAATATTGATGACTTCATCCAGATGGATTAGGATGGGTTGTTTCAGTTGGTATCAGAGCGGTGGTCTTAGTGAACCAGGTCTTGCATTAGTGTATCTAACTGATAGTTGTTTAGATGCATTAGTGATTCTGGACTTCGACCGTGTCTGCATGTCAAAAGTTTTGCTTATCATTTCGTGTCTAAAATTATTTGCTTATCATCCTTAAAGTCTAGACACGTCTTACTGCCTCTATTGCATAGACTGTGTACAGATAAATTCATATCTTAGCATATCTGTTATTGTTACCTTTGCCTGACAGCTTCCGTAGATTTCTCCATTACTTATGGGATTTTAGTATTATATATGCATATGTAAATTATGTATTTCAGGGTACTAATCTACATCCTATAATCTATTTCTTATCGAAAACCCTTCATCTGATCGTACGAGATGAAACCCTCAACCAGTTCGAGTTCCTCAGATTTCGATAGCTATTCCGATAGTTATTCCGACAGCTATTCCGACATGGATATTCACCTAAGCTCCGAAAGCAACATCACCAGAATGAATCAACCAATCAGCCATCCCCAATTCATCTGATGAGTTCATAGTCTACTTAATTAATGAAGACGCGAAGAAGGCGATCCCTTCCACCAATCGAATTGCCCTATTGGCGAAGAACCTGAAGCAATTACCGGCGAACCTGTTCGAGACACCATTTTCTCTCTCATTTCCAGAGTAGCTCGACACGATTACATTCTATCCACAATTCTAAACCTTATTCATCCGCTCGTTCGAACCGACAATCATCCCAGAATAATAGAAGAAGTTAGCGAACTTCGCGCCCGAGTAATCAATTTGGAGAATATGGTGCAAAATCTACCAGCTTCAACAACATCACCGGCACCAACAGTACCATCAGTAACAGCACCAATACCATCAACAATCCATGCCTCAATATCAGCTTCTGTACTTCGAGTATGATCTTCTTTCTACGTATCGTTCTACCTTATTTATCTTCGTTCGACATGGCGAATATGTAATCTCTAAAGTTTTAGAGATTATTTATTCTAGTTCCAACCGAAAACTAAATGAGTTTAATATTATGTTAACTCATTAAATCCATGATTACATCTGAAGAAAATATATATGTATATATGATTTCATAAAGATTGTAATTAAAAATTCTTTGGTACAAACTGTTAATGGTAAAAATATTTTAACGGGTAGGTAATACCCAAGGAATATTTAGATTTCACATTAACAAGTTACATTGTACGTTCTTCGGATCTGATTCAACAGTCATTTACTATCCTACGTACATCCACAGATATACGTATTCGTTCACCGTAGAATAACCATTTTCATCCAATTTCATATTTGGATTTTGACCTATCAGAATCCAACAAGTGGCATAATGAAGAAAACATTTGACAAAATAAAATTTGTTAGAAACAGACAAATTAACTATGAGAAATTCTATTAAGAATCCACGCTAACAAAAATCCTAGCTAACTGTTCCTAGCTAACTGATTACATTTTATATATCGCAGTTTAATTATCGAAATTTAATTATCGCAATTTTATTTATCGTCATTTAATTTCTGTTATTTATTTTACGCACTTTAAATATCGGGACACGTATACAAGGTTTTGACATATCATATCGACGCATCTATATATATTATTTGGAATAACCATAGACACTCTATATGCATTAATGTTGGAGTTAGCTATACAAGGTTGAGGTTGATTCTACAATAATATATATGCTTTGAGTTGTGATCGAGTCTGAGACGTATACGGGTCACGATACGTATTAATTAATTCGAATATTATATATTAAACTATATATGAATTATTGGACTGCCGACTGTGGACTATCGACTGTGGACTAATAATATTGGACAATTAAAATGAATTAAAATATTGATTATAACATATGAAACTAAACATTTCTTCAAGTTTGCCACTTGATTTTATCTTAAACCTCGTTTGAATCTTGACGATTCCAATCTATGTTCAAATCTTTCATGATTCTTGAAAACACCTTGAACGAGAGGATGAACCAGCTGCACTTCATCTACGAAAGAAAAGATTGATGCATATAGTTATACACCTGAAAAACCCTCGGAAATTGAGTAAACGTTTAACACGTAGCTGTGCTAATTCCTTTAGTGTTATTATTACCCAAAATGATTTGGTAATCCCTTTCAAAGTAGCAAATTTTGTCACAACTCCGGCAAGTCAACTTCGACTTTTCATTCGAAACAACCTTATCATAATCTTGATATATCTGCATGCTCATTTATTGTTACTAGAGAACCTTTTATATTCCACCATATTACCATTAGCGTTTAATCATCTAAAAACACAATTCTCTTGAAACCACCTCGGATTGATAACCAACGATTCAGATATGGCTGCATTAAATGCAGAGGAAATAGTAAAATTGTAGATGGTCTAAACGGCCAAACGTTTGATGATAAAGAGGGGAATGTTAGGAACGCTCGATAGAAAATTTGGTACTGAAAAACAGATCGAGTAAACCATGAAGGAGACCAAGGACAAATACAAGGACCAAACCCTATATTCAAAGAATCCAAGTAATGTTGGATCCGATGAAATCTTTAGAGAATATCTTGCTCCGAAGTCATGTTAAAATCTTGCGGAAAGTTTTTCTTCACCAACCTTCAAACTTAGAAATTCCAAAATATCATCATAAATACCTTCGATATTTCTGAGGATATTTTCATAAATATTCTTGTCCGAAATTATTTACCTCTTCGTGTTTTCTGTATTCCATTATATTGGAAATTTCTATAAAATCTAAGTATGAATTATGAATGAATTGTGGAGAAGTGTGGAAATTGAAGCATGAGTTAGTATAATATAATGACACTTGGCCAACGTGATTATATTACAATAATTCATGCTGGGTTTTTAATGAAACATGATGATTCACAGACCATAACGTCATCATGTGTCATGTTACACGACTCTTTCATTCTACTTAAGCTCTAAGCATATCAAGGAAATATTTTCTTTGATATTCATGTTCTTCCGTAATTCCTACAGTTTGCTAATAAACCGTGCTATTACATTTTCTTTCTGATTAGAAGTTTTCTTTAAATTCCTTGAATTCCGGAATTCAACCATGAATACGTCAAAAGTTATGATGAAATTTATTTTCCTTATTTCACTATTTTGTGATAGCTTCATTTGTACTCTTCGAATAATCGAATCATTTTATCCATATTACTCAAAAGTAATAAAACTCTATTTATTAACTCATATTCGTCAGGAAAACATTTTTATTGTTAGCCATGACCACCTCACTCAAATTTCGTGACGAAATTTCTTTAACGAGTAGGTACTGTGACGACCCGGAAATTTTTGACCAAATTTAAACTTAAATCTGCTATGATTTCGACATGATAAGAAAGGTCTAATTAACCGAATCTCAAAATATTTGAACTATGTTTCATGAATGCATTTGGCCGTTGACTGTTCTCGACGATTCACGAACCTTTAATGTATATATAAATGATTATATATGTAAATAATTATATATAATAAATTAAATAAGTTACTGAACTTTTATAAGATAACTTAAAATAACCAAAACTTGTTATTTGAATATGTAGAGTATATTGTCGATAAATAAATTCGAAGATGATTTGTCAACGATTAAATGTATACCTTAAATTACTTGTTTCAAAATAAATAATATATTTATCTAAGTAACAAAGCTTAATATTTAAAAACAATATTTTATATATATATATATATATATATATATATATATATATATGATTGCAATACATAATCAATATTATATGTATATTGTATTTTATATAAAACATATAGATAGTAAATATTCAATATATGTCATCATGAGATAACTAAATATTACATAATTAGTAAATGATAATATTAATATATTAAATATAATTACAAGTTAAGAATATAGTTGTTATTGTAAAATTTTCATTCTTACATTATTGTTATTATTATTATTAATTTTTATTTTTATTAAAATCACTAAAAGAATGATATCATAAATTAATATTACAGAATTTAATAAAACATATATATATATATATAAGTGGATATACATATAAATACAATTATATAAGTATAATTATATAAATGGATATATAGGCAGATATAAAAGAATTTAGATATTGATATATATACAGAAACATATACGTATATAACACATATAAATTGCCTGCTTGCGTATTCAGTTCCTATTCGCTTTTCTTCTGTTGAATTTTGTCTCCTTAATTGGTTAACAAATTGATTTCAGCAAATCACAGGGTACAAATCTGATACAGCATCGATTTTGTTTTCTTTTATTTTTTCTTCAATCTCTGTAAACTAAATGACGAATTCTGTTGAACATCAACATCCTAATACAATACACAACAAATTAGGATATATTATCAGTATTATAATTCACTCAATCACTCAGACACCTTTAACTATCACTGTATTTCGAGAATCAAACAGAAAATAAAGAGTTACCATCTGTTCTTACATTTTTTAGACCAAATCATGATTTCGTAATAAATTTTAAAATGTATTAATGCAATTCAACTCTAAATTTTCCATTTAAACTAACTGGAAAGTTTCAATTTCCAATTTTCAGTATCGATTTCTAATTTTTAAAGTCAAAGTATAATTTTTAAAAGTCAACAGATATGTTCATCGAGAAATTAGAGTTCAATTCTGTGTTTCAAGTTAAATTAACGGTCCAGAAAGTTTCTAGGAACCTTTTACTATATAATTCGTGTTATAAGTTTTATCTAAAACGTTTTGGAATTTGAAATTTGGATTTGAGATGAAACTATGTTCATACGGCTGCAAACAGGTTTGTTTTTTTTTATTTTTTTTTATTTTTTATTTTTTTTTTACATTTTTTTTAGCTTAATCGAATCAGCTTTCATTACCAATAATTTTCAATTAAATTTCAAATCCTATTTCAAACATCAATTAATTAAACGATTGAGAGATAGCTCTCTGGTCAGTTTGATCGTCAAAGATGAAGTTGGAAATTGGGTGAAAAATAAATATGGGTTAAATAAATTAGGAGATGAATTAATTCAGGAAAAGGTGAAACAGAAGAGTGGTCTGGAGGGTGTTCGAGTATGCGAGGGATCCGGGTTCGAGTCCCGTACCTGCTATTTTTTTTAGGAAAGGGCTTCTTGAGGTAGTTAACATCTTTATTATTATTATTATTATTATTATTATTATTATTATTATTATTATTATTATTATTATTATTATTATTATTATTATTATTATTATTATTATGTTATTTATTGTTATTAATATCTTAATTATCATTATAAGTTAGGCTATTATCATTACTAAGTATTATTATTATTATTTATGACAAAAATGAATGTAAGGATTATAATTATATATATATTGATCATAGATACCAATATGAAAATTATTGTTATTACTAAATATTTAGAAGTAACACTATCATTAATTAAATTAAGAGTATTAATATTATCATAAGTGTTAGTAGTAGCATCACAATTATTATGATTAAAATGATTATCATTATCAATATGGTTTTTATTATTATTTTGAAAATAATACAAGTTATTATTATTTTCATTAATATTAGTATTAATATCATTTTTGTAATTATTAGTTTTACTATTATTATTTTTATTAACATAAGTATCAATTTTAACAATATCGTTATTATTATTAGTATTATCGATATTAAGAAAGTTATTATTATTAATAAATCATTATTGTTGAAGCTATCATTTTTATTACAGATAAATATTTGGTACCTAAAATATACTTAATACATATATTATAATTATATTAATAGTTTATATACCTACATATCAAACATAATAACATTTTTTTTATATATAAATACTCATATATAACAAACTAATGATATTTTTATATAATTCGAACGATATATATATATATATATATATATATATATATATATATATATATATAACTAAATAAATATTAAACATTTTCAATATGTACACAAACTAAATAAGTATAATATATAATTTAAGATATAATATATAAACTTGTTCGATTACGTTTATACATATTAATTTATATATATAAATGACATAGGTTCGTGAATCCGAGGCCAACCCTGCATTGTTCAATATCGTTATATGTATTTTTACTATAAAATACAGTAGGTGAGTTTCATTACTCCCTTTTTATATATATTTTTGGGCTGAGAATACATGCGTTGTTTTATAAATGTTTTACGAAATAGGCACAAGTACTAAAACTAATTCTATGTGGGTTTAAACCAGAAATATACCCTTAGCTTGGTAACATTAAACTACTTGTCTATGTACGGTAGGCGCGAATCCTAAAGATAGATCTATCGGGCCTGACAAACCCCATCCTGACTATGGGATGCTTTAGTACTTCGAGGTTATTTTAAACACACCTGATCTGGTGTACTTCAGAGGGTAAAACATGAACGTTAAGGCTTGTTACCGGGTGCCTACAGCTTATAGAATACTTTTATACACTTGCGAGTGTATTATGTTTATGATTATGAAATCTTGTGGTCTATTGAAACTATTGATAACTGTTGTTACGATAAACCTATGAACTCACCAACCCTTTTGGTTGACACTTTTAAGCATGTTTATTCTCAGGTACGAATTAAGTCTTCCGCTGTGCATTTGCTCATTTTTAAGGACATTACTTGGAGTCAATCATCGCAATGGGACCAAATATTGATGACTTCATCCAGATGGATTAGGATGGGTTGTTTCATTTAATTCAAAAACAACCGCGCCTAATTCCAAATCATGCGTCGTATAATTCTGCTCGTGAATCTTCAATTGTCTAGACGCATAAGCAATTACTTTCGTTCGTTGCATTAATACACAACCGAGACCTTGTTTGAGGCGTCACAATATATCACAAAATCATCATTCCCTTCAGGTAATGACAATATAGGTGTCGTAGTTAACTTTTTCTTCAACAATTGAAACGCTTTTTTTTGTTCATCCTTTCATTCAAATTTCCTCCCTTTATGCGTTAATGCAGTTAAGGGTTTTGCTATTTTGGAAAAATCTTGGATGAATCTCCTGTAATAACCAGCTAGTCCTAAAAATTGGCGTATGTGTTTCGGAGTTTTCGGGGTTTCCCACTTTTCAACGGTTTCAATCTTTGCTGGATCCACTTGAATACCTTCTTTGTTCACTATATGACCGAGGAATTGAACTTCTTCCAACCAAAATGCACACTTTGAAAACTTAGCGTACAGTTTTTCTTTTCTTAACAACTCTAGCACTTTTCTCAAATGTTCTTCATGCTCTTGGTCATTATTTGAGTAAGTAAGTATGTCATCGATGAAAATAATGACAAACTTGTCAAGGTATGGTCCACACACTCGGTTCATGAGGTCCATGAACACAGCTGGTGCGTTAGTCAACTCAAACGGCATAACAATAAACTCGTAATGACCGTAACACATCCTAAAAGCAGTCTTTGGAATATCATCCTCCTTCACCCGCATTTGATGATACCCAGAACGTAAATCAATCTTCGAATAAACTGACGAGCCTTGTAGTTGATCAAATAAGTCGTCGATTCTCGGTAGTGGGTAACGGTTCTTGATGGTAAGTTTGTTCAACTCTCGATAGTCGATACACAACCTAAATGTACCATCCTTCTTCTTGACAAACAAAACAGGAGCTCCCCATGGTGATGTGCTTGGTCGAATGAAAGCACCCTCTAAAAGTTCCTGTAACTGACTTTGTAATTCTTTCATTTCGCTGGGTGTGAGTCTGTATGGAGCACGAGCTATTGGGGCAGCTCCTGGTACAAGGTCTATTTGAAATTCAACGGATCGATGTGGGGTAATCCCGGTAATTCTTTCGGAAATACATCGGGAAATTCTTTTGTGACAGGAACATCACTGATGTTCTTTTCTTCAGGTTTAACTTCCTTGATGTGTGCTAGAATGACGTAACAACCTTTTCTTATTAGTTTCTGTGCCTTCAAACTACTAATAAGATTTAATTTCGCATTGTTCTTCTCTCCGTACACCATTAAAGGTTTTCCCTTTTCACGCATAATGCGAATCGCATTTTTGTAACAAACGACCTCTGCTCTCACCTTTTTCAACCAGTCCATACCAATTATTACATCAAAACTCCCTAACTCGACTGGTATTAAATCAATTAGAACGTTTCATCCCCCAGTTTAATTTCTCTATCCCGACATATATTATCTGCTGAAATTAATTTATCGTTTGCTAATTCAAGTAAAAATTTACTATCCAAAGGCGTCAATGGGCAACTTAACTTAGTACAAAAATCTCTACTCATATAGCTTCTATCCGCACCCGAATCAATTAAAACATAAGCAGATTTATTATCAATAAGAAACGTACCCGTAACAAGCTCCGGGTCTTCCTGCACTTCTGCCGTATTAATATTGAAAACTCTTCCGCGGCCCTGCCCATTAGTATTCCCCTGATTCGGGCAATTACTTCTAATGTGGCCCGGTTTTTCACATCCATAACAAACAAAGGCGGCATTACTTGTTTCACCACTATTTGTTCCTTTAGTTCTGTTAAACTTTGGTCCGTAGACCTCACACTTTTTCGCACCATGGCCAGTTCTTTTACACTTGGTGCAAAATGTCGTACAGAACCCATTCTGGTGGTACTCTTCACACCTTTGGCATTTTTGGTTTTTGTTGCCGTTGTTGTTATTGAGGTTGTTGTTGGGATTATTATTGTTGTTGGAATGGTTGTTGTAGTTGTTGTTGTTGTTGGGACGTTTGTTGTAGTTATTGTTGGGATTGCGGTTATTGTTGCGATTGTTGTTGCGGTTGTGGTTGTAATTGTTGTTGTTGTTGTATTGGTGACCCTTGTCACTGGTTTCTTCCCACTTTCTCTTGAGTTGTTTCATGTTGGCTTCTTCAACCATCTGCTCTTTAATTCTTCCCTTAATCTGATTTATGAGTTTATGAGCCATTCGACTTGCCTTTTGTATGGAAGCGGGCTCGTGTGAACTCACATCTTCTTGAATCCTTACTGGTAACCCTTTTATAAACGCGTCGATCTTCTCTTCTTCATCTTCGAATGTTCCTGGACATAATAGGCACAACTCTGTAAATCGTCGTTCATATGTGGTAATGTCAAACCCTTGTGTCCGTAACTCTCTAAGCTCTACCTTGAGGTTATTGACTTCGTTTCTAGGACGGTACTGCTCATTCATCAATTGCTTGAATGCCGATCGCGGTAGTGCGTAAGCAGCATTTTGTCCTACCTGTTCAAGGTAGGTGTTCCACCATGTTAACGCAGTACCTGTGAAGGTATGCGTAGCTTACTTAACTTTATCCTCATCAGTAAACTTACTTATGGCAAACACCGATTTGACTTTCTCGGTCCACCGTTTCAATCCAATTGGTCCTTCAGTTCCATCAAATTCCAAAGGTTTGCAGGCAGTGAATTCTTTGTAGGAGCATCCTACACGATTTCTAGTGGAATTAGTTCCACTGCTAGATCCAGAGTTATTGTTATTTTGCATCGCAGCCTGTACTGCAGCTATGTTTGCTGCAAGGAAAACACGGAAGTCTTCCTCGCTCATGTTCAAATTCTGACGAGTCGCCGGTGCCATTTCCTTCAAAAATAGCCAAAAGAATTGAGTTAATCATATAGAATTTAAGAGTAGTCAATAGTATTTCGTAGCAAAATATGAACTCATTTATAAAAGCTTTTTCTTCATATTAGCGTTTTATAAGTTTAAATTCGTGTACTACCTACCCGTTAAGTTCATACTTAGTAGCTAATATACAATTCAACTACTACAATTCCATATGAAAAACTGATTATAATAATATATCACATATAAATATTCTTCAAACTTACAACATCGCTATATTACATATAACATGAAATATAGTACACTTTGATACAGGACAGTTTTGAAGATACATCTAGTTAATACGCAAGTTGTTCAGCAAAGGAAATAAAGACACGTAATTCATAAGTCCAGAAACAAGTCATGCATTCTGGTTTTACTAAGATGACTTCCCATCCTTGGTCTTATGGAAAATCACCGTTATGACCATTGGCTAGGAAGCATGTTGTAATGTCGTCAAAAGGACGAGGGTTTCGTGATGTCCAACAGCCCCGTAATAATCTAAAAACCTTGTTTCTCACCCCAACTACTGAATCCGTCACTTGTGGGAAGGTTTTATTTAAAAGCTGCAATCCGATGTTCTTTTTCTCACTTTGGTAAGAAGCGAACATCACTAACCCGTAAGCATAACATGCTTCTTTATGTTGCATGTTAGAGGCTCTTTCTAATTCACGAAATCCTATGTTGGGATATGTTGAGTCAAAATAGTTTCTTAACCCGTAGCGTAAAATTGCATTTGGGTTCCCCGCATTTAACGCTCTAAAGAAAACACGGCGTAACTTACGGTCTCCCCAATGTGATATACCCCATCTATCAAAGGAAAGCCTTTTATAAACTAAGGCATTTATGGAAAGTCTTTCAAATGTTTAACAAGTTAATTTTGCCATAATTAATTGTGCTGATAAATTCTGACCGACTCTAGACAAGATTTCCTTAATCATATCCTCTGGTAGATCTTCTAAAATATTCGGTTGTCTACCCTTAACGTACATTTTGTTTTTATACTGTAAAATAGACAATGATTAGATTCGTAAATGATAATTAACAAACAATACAAGCAATTTTTACATAGAATATAAAAGTACAAGCAAACTACAATACATATAATACACAACATGATTACAACCCTTTAATCTGAATCATTGGTTTCTTCTTCTTCGGACTTGGTTCGTTTTCCTAATTTTCTAGGAATATATGGTGTTCCTCTAATACGAGCCGTCGTTTTCCACAATGGTTTAGAAAAACCTGGTGATTTAGAGGTTCCCGAGTCATTGTTACATTTTAGGAAATACGGATGTTGTCGATACATATAAAGTTCATCGGGGTTGGAATCGGGTTTCTCTATTTTTATACCTTTTCCCTTATTATTTTCTTTTGCTTTATTAAATTGGGTCGAGGTAATTTCTATAACATCATCGGAATCCTCATCGGGATCCGATTCATCGAAAAATTGATAATCTTCCCAATATTTTGCTTCCTCGGCGGAAACACCATTAACCATTATTAACTTTGGTCCGTTGGTTGAGGATTTTCTTTTATTTAATCGATTTACTATAGGTATCAATATTTCTTCCTCCGGAATCTCTTCTTCTTCTTTCGGTTCCTCCTCTTCTGATTCCTCTTCTTCCGGTTCCTCTTCTTCTGGTTCCTCTTCGGCAATTTGTGAATCTTCCCAAATTATATTCGACTCTTCATTATTATTAGGTGAGTCGATGAGATTTGTACTAGTGGTAGATATCTATCACACAATATCAAATACATTAAGAGGTTAATATATCACATAATATTTACATGTTAATAATATATAGTTTCCAAAAAAAGTGTTAAGCAATCTTTTTTAAAGAAAACACGGTCGAAGTCCAGACTCACTAATGTACCCTAACAAACTCGATAAGACACACTAATGCAAATTTCTGGTTCTCTAAGACCAACGCTCGGATACCAACTGAAATGTCCCGTTCATATTGATTATAAACGTTCCATATTAATTGATTTCGTCGCGAGGTTTTGACCTCTATATGAGACGTTTTTCAAAGACTGCATTCATTTTTAAAAACAACCATAACCTTTATTTTATCGATAAAGGTTTAAAAAGCATTACGTAGATTATCAAATAATGATAATAAAAAATATACCGTTTACACACGACCATTACATAATGGTTTACAATAAGAATATATTACATCAAAAATAAATTTCTTGAATGCAGTTTTTACATAATATCATACAAGCTTGGACTCCAAATCTTGTCCTTATTTTAGTATGCAA
Source organism: Rutidosis leptorrhynchoides (assembly GCF_046630445.1). NCBI lineage: Eukaryota > Viridiplantae > Streptophyta > Magnoliopsida > Asterales > Asteraceae > Rutidosis > Rutidosis leptorrhynchoides. Next base: position 498,674,953 of record NC_092336.1, on the reverse strand, counting down.
CAGCGGAAGCTCTTAATAATCACCTGAGAATAAACATGCTTAAAACGTCAACAAAAATGTTGGTGAGTTATAGGTTTAACCTATATATTATCAAATCATAGTAATAGACCACAAAATTTCATATTTCAATATACATCCCATACATAGAGATAAAAATCATTCATATGGTGAACACCTCGTAACCGACATTAACAAATGCATATAGAATATCCCCATCATTCCGAGACACCCATCGGACATGATAAAATTGAAGTACTAAAGCATTCCAAATTCCAGAATGGGGCTTGTTGGGTCCGATAGATCTATCTTTAGGATTCGCGTCAATTTGGGGGGTCTGTTCCCAAATTCTTAGGCTACCAAGCTAAAAAGGGGCATATTCGGCTTCGATCATTCACCCATATAATGTAGTTTCATTTAATTGTGTCTATTTCATAAAACATTTATAAAATTGCATGTATTCTCATCCCAAAATAATAGATTTTAAAAGTGGGACTATAACTCACTTTCACAGATTTTTACTTCGTCGGGAAGTAAGACTTGGCCATTGGTCGATTCACGAACCTATAACAAATATGTACATATATATCAAAATATGTTCAAAATATATTTACAATATTTTTAATACGTTTTACTGTTTTAAGTTTATTAAGTCAGCTGTCCTCGTTAGTAACCTACAACTAGTTGTCCATAGTTAGATGTACAGAAATAAATCGATATATATTATCTTGAATCAATCCACGACCCAGTGTATACACGTCTCAGGCTAGATCAAAACTCAAAGTATGTATATTTTTGGAATCAACCTCAACCCTGTATAGCTAACTCCAACATTACTGCATATAGAGTGTCTATGGTTGTTCCAAATAATATATATAGATGGGTCGATATGATATGTCAAAACAATTGTATACGTGTCTATGGTATCCCAAGATTACATAATATATTAGAATACATGTATAATACAATATAAGTTAGCTAGGATATGATTTGCATAGATTTGTTACAATATTTCTCGTAGCTACAACAATAAAAAAAATATCCAATTTTGTTTTACCCATAACTTCTTCGTTTTAAATCCGTTTTGAGTGAATCAAATTGCTATGGTTTCATATGGAACTCTATTTAATGAATATAAATAGAAAAGGTATAGGTTTATAGTTGAAAATATATGTTACAAGTCATTTTTGTAAGACGTAGTCATTTCAGTCGAAAGAACGACGTCTTGATGACCATTTTGAAAAATATACTTCCACTGTGAGTTTAACCATGATTTTTGGATATAGTTTCATGTTCATAAGAAAAATAATTTTCCCAGAAGAACAACTTTTAAATCAAATTTTATCATAGTTTTTAATTATCAAAACCAAAACAGCCCGCGGTATTACTACGACGACGTATGTCGGGTTTTACGGTGTTTTTCGTGTTTCCAGGTTTTAAATCATTAAGTTAGCATATCATATAGATATAGAACATGTGTTTAGTTGATTTTAAAAGTTAAGTTAGAAGGATTAACTTTTGTTTGACAACAAATTTAGAATTAACTAAACTATGTTCTAGTGATTTCAAGTTTAAACCTTCGAATAAGGTAGTTTTATATATATGAATCGAATGATGTTATGAACATCATTAATACCTCAGGTTTTGTGGATAAACCTACTGGAAATGAGAAAAATAGATCTAGATTCAAAGGATCCTTAGATGGCTTGAAAGTTCTTGAAGCAGAATCATGACACGAAAACAAGTTCAAGTAAGATTTCCACTCGAAATAAGACTGTTATAGTTATAGAAATTGAATCAAAGTTTGAATATGAGTATTACCTTGTATTAGAAATATATCTTACTGTAAATAAGAAAGATTTCTTGAGGTTGGATGATCACTTTACAAGATTGGAAGTAAGCTAGCAAACTTGGAAGTATTCTTAATTTTGTGAAACTAGAACTTATAGAATTTATGAAGAACACTTAGAACTTGAAGATAGAACTTGAGAGAGATCAATTAGATGAAGAAAATTGAAGAATGAAAGTGTTTGTAGGTGTTTTTGGTCGTTGGTATATGGATTAGATATAAAGGATGTGTAATTTTGTTTACATGTAAATAAGTCATGAATAATTACTAATATTTTTGTAATTTTATGAGATATTTCATGCTTGTTACCAAATGATGGTTCCCACATGTGTTAGGTGACTTACATGAGCTGCTAAGAGCTGATCATTGGAGTGTATATACCAATAGTACATACATCTAAAAGCTGTGTATTGTACGAGTACGAATACGGGTGCATACGAGTAGAATTGTTGATGAAACTGAACGAGGATGTAATTGTAAGCATTTTTGTTAAGTAGAAGTATTTTGATAAGTGCTTTGAAGTCTTTCAAAAGTGTATGAATGCATATTAAAACACTACATGTATATACATTTTAACTGAGTCGTTAAGTCATCGTTAGTCGTTACATGTAAATATTGTTTTGAAGCCTTTAGGTTAACGATCCTGTTAAGTGTTGTTAACCCATTGTTTATTATATCAAATGAGATGTTAAATTATTACATTATCATGATATTATGATGTATTAATATATCTTAATATGATATATATACAATTAAATGTCGTTACAACGATAATCGTTACATATATGCCTCGTTTCGAAATCCTTAAGTTAGTAGTCTTGTTTTTACATATGTAGTTCATTGTTAATATACTTAATGATATGTTTACTTATCATAATACCATGTAAACTATATATATATATCTATATATATGACATCATATAGTTTTTACAAGTTTTAATGTTCGTGAATCACCGGTCAACTTGGGTGGTCAATTGTCTATATAAAACCTATTTCAATTAATCAAGTCTTAACAAGTTTGATTGCTTAACATGTTGGAAACACTTAATCATGTAAATAACAATTTCATTTAATATATATAAACATGGAAAAGTTCGGGTCACTACAAAACTTATAACATAAAATAGATTGCAATCCACACCTTGAAACTATTAGGATCGTTAATTGTAGGTAATTCGCAACAACAAACTTGAATTTCTGCAAGAACAAATTAGTTGACTTTTATTTTCAAAACTTTGACTCAAAATTTCCTCTTCGTTTCGAAGAATTGGAAGATGGGATTTTGAAGAAAGATTAACTAGCTAATTCCTAACTTAACTGCATTAATAGATTTTTAAATTAAATTCGAAATCGAATTTTTGATGAAATGAACAAGAAAAGAGAAGTCGACTACTTTATTTTCTTTTTCTATTTTAATTTCCCCATGCAGCGAAATAAATGGTATATATATTAGCAGTAATCAGATAATTGATGCAATAATATGATATGATTTATTTTTGTTGGGTATCGACCATAAAATCGCCATATACGATCTTGCAGACAAAAAGTACAAGCATTTTTCAATTAGAGGAATAAAATAAATAAAAAGAATAAAGCAGATAGGGACTTACAACAGATTTTGTATTTATATCTGTAATAATTTTGACTGGTATCCATGGTGGAAACAGCACACAGAATTGATAAGATTGATTAATATATATAATTGATTTCTATAATTCATTTTTATTATTTTAGTATTTAATTAAAACTAATAATAAATATATTGATAATAATAATATTGATTATGTTATTAATAACAAAAGTACTAATACTAATAATAATAATAATAGAATTTATGATAATAATATCAATAATTCTAATAATAATGATAGATATATAATAATAAATAATAATGATAGTAATAATAATTATATTAATAATATTAGTGATATTATTGATAAATGTCATAATAACAATTTATATGTATCAATTTATTTTATATCTATATATATTAATAATACTAATATTGATATTACTATTAATAACAATAATGAAAGTAAAATTAGTTATAACAATAATAGATATAATAATAATATTTATAATAATAACATCAAAATAATACAAATAATGATAAAAGTAATTATGAAAATGATAATAGTAATAATAATACTATAACAACTTTTTAACTTATAATTTAATTTAATACATTAATATTACAATTTATTAATTATATCTCATTTATAATATATATACTAATATTGAATATTTAATATTTAAAAATTATATATATATTACTATATGCATATAATAATAATTCTACACAGAAAATCATATAGATTCATTTTAAATTACACTTAATTATTTTTGTAGCTCATTTTACATATTTAGTTCAAATGTTTAAATTATATTTTATAATTTCAAATTATTATATATATACTTATATATATATATATATATATATATATATATATATATATATATATATATATATATATATATATATATATATATATATATATATATATATATATATATATATACATATTTATTCACAAACAATTGTTCGTGAATCATCGGGAATAGTCGAAGGTCAATTGAATATAAGAAACAGTTCAAAATTTTGAGATTCAATTAAATAGACTTTGCTTATCATATCGAAAACATATAAAGATTAAGTTTAAATTTGGTCGGAAATTTCTGGGTCGTCACAGGGTTTCCTCCAGGACAGTAGTTGGAGGCGGGTTGCAACTACGGAAGATAAACGCGTTGGTGATTAAGTCCCCTGAGTGATTCTAAACTGATGTCCGAAAAAAATACATCAACAAACTTGAATAGCAGCTAAATGGTTGAAATTCAGCGAAGGGATAAAAACATAAAAGTTATTCTAAAATTTTATTAACGGAATTTTCATTTCTTAATTTAAATCTCTTTAAATCTAAATTTAGCCATCCATGATTTTATCTGTGCCACGCAACTTAATTTTGTAACTGTGTTCATGATAGACTTGAGTTATAACCTTTTTATCCTTTATTAATTTTGGCTTTGCAGTTGAATTTATGAAAGTTTGATATGTGAAGCTAGAAAACGAATTGTGGGCTGAATGAATGTTAAAATGGGTCAAAATGAAAAAGGCATGACATAACAGAAAATATGTGAAGCTGAAGAAATGGACTATAGGAGGTTTTCTTTCTTGAAAAATAAAAAATAAAAAAAATAAAAAATAATGGGCTATACGCTGAATTATAAATTATAAATAGTATAAATCCTAAAAGCATAATGAATAGTAATTTGCAGCCAAATAATAAAACATATTTTTTGAGCAGTTATATGTTAGAAGTTGTAAATCATAACAGAAAAACATGGTTAGCTAGGTTGTTTCGTCCGCGCTTTGTCTTCCGGGAGGTTGCAGGGTCGAACCTTAGCAATGGAATTTTTTTACCGCCACAGCAAAGCGTGGTAACTTAAAACTTGTTGTATATTATCCTTATACATCAATTGGAAAAGCTTGTGAACAGTAAATTATCCTTGCGAAATGAAAACATTTTTCGAGTACATATATATTAAGAGTTGTAGTATGTAATAGTCGCATGCCTACTCGGGTGGTTTGGTACTTGGGTTGCTTACCAAGAGGTCACAAGTTCGAAAGTCGAGAAGGACTTTTTACGTATCAGAAAAACTAAATTGCATTTTATGACTTTTTATAAATGATAATTAATACAGTTGTAAGATAAAACGTAACTGCATAGTTGGCCGATTGTTTTGGTCCGCGACATTGTTACCTGGTGGTCTTGAGTTCAATACTTGACAGCTATTTCTTTTTTTTCGTGTGTAAATTTACGTCGCCGCAATGCGGCTGACCCAAAACTTGTTAGTGTCAAAATGAATCAAAACGAAAGAGGCAAAGCATAATATTAACAAAGTAAAGTTGGATCTTTGGGTTGTGATCTGGATAGGTGTCAAGATATGTCAAATCAAAATATTTGGAGCATTGTAGTTAGGCTATGCGAAATTAAAATATTGACATTGGAGGTTACTATTTTTAAGCTATTGTTTTGAAATCATGTAAAAAAATTTTCCAAACGATGAAATAAGCATCACCGAGAGGAGACTTAACCACCTTGACTATCATATACCACCACATACACATCATGAGGAATTTCAACTCGCGGCGATGTTGGACATAACCACATTAGCGATCATATACCACCACACGCCGAATACCTTCAAATTTGGTTCGATATAAGTTAAAATCGAAAATCGTAATTTAACTACAAAGTAATTATAGTATTTCGATTTTAATTTGACTATTTAGTTCAAAATCAAATTTTTACCTATATTAATAATTTACGAAGCTAAAAAAAATAAAGCCTAGATTCTTCGACGATGACTCCGGACTGCTCGCAAATCAGGTAATCGTTCGGTGACTAGTTCACTTGCAAAACAAGTCGGAAACCTATATATACTTAAAAAAAAACTACTAAAAAAATTACTTACCGCCACAGCAAAGCGTGGTAACTTAAAACTTGTTGTATATTATCCTTATACATCAATTGGAAAAACTTGTGAACAGTAAATTATCCTTACAAAATGAAAACGTTTTTCGAGTACATATATATTAAGAGTTGTAGTATGTAATAGTCGCATGCCTACTCGGGTGGTTTGGTACTTGGGTTGCATACCAAGAGGTCACAAGTTTGAAAGTCGAGAAGGACTTTCGTAAATCAGGTAATCGCTCGGTGACTAGTTCGCTTGCAAAACAAGTCAGAAACCCATATATAATTAAAAAAAAAAAATACAAGAATAGGCCTATTGTTGGTGCGCTGCTCCCCGTGGGAGTCCAAACCGTATCTCAATCTCAACGAGGTAGGTTCCCTTGCGTTGCGTCCAGAGAACGTTTGCTAAATTTTATAGACAAAAGGGAGAAAAGAATAGAAGCAAATGAAGCAAATTGTATTGGATAAAAAAACAAAAAGTTTCCCAAAAAAATATTAGAAAAAATTGAGTGACGAATAAATAATTATTGTTTGTTTTTGCAGCTGAATAACTGTCTGAATAATTAAATTTACTTAATTAACCTTTTGTGTGAGCAGTTAAAATAGCAGTAATTAAAAATTGAGGACTTAAATGGAAAATCACAATTCTTTAATTTTTTAAAATTAAGACGCGTCTTATTTGTTAAGTCAAAAACAAAAGCCTCTTAATAACTTTTTGTATTAAGTTCCATTGTATTAAGTCAATTAAGTGCAAAACAAACATGACCTTAATGTAGGAGTTCATCCGAAAAGATCACCTGATACTAGTTTTTTTTTTTTTTTTTTTTTTTTTTTTTTTTTTGGATTTGGCCCAGACTGTTCGACATATTCCAATGCGGTTATGCACCCTTTCTACCTTTTTTTCTCAACTCTTCTCACCTCTTGAGCGTCATATCATTAATAAATAAAATAAGTATTATATATATATATATAAATAAATAAATAAATATATATATATATATATATATATATATATATATATATATATATATATATATATATATATATATATATATATATATATATATATATATATATATATATATATATATATATATATATATATATATATATATATATATATATTAAAAGACATGGTAGTTGTTAGTCTTATAAGGGTTAAATTTATCAGAAGTATAAATCCCTGTGAAAAATAAATATAATCTTTATCCTTACATAAAATATGGGTATTATTATTTGTAAGGATATCTTTTATAAATAAATACCTTTTATTATACATTTTTACTTATTAAATGATACTCGACTACACTACACATATCATAAAATATAGAACTTATATATATATACACTAGTGAAATGACCCGTGGAATCACTAGTTTGTTTAAACGAAATAGTTTAATGATATGTTTTAGTTATTAAGTGAATATAAATGCTAAAGTCATTTAGTTTAATGACCCGTGGAACCACGGATTCCGAATAAGAAATTTATCGTTGTTTTTACAAACATGTTGAGACATGTATTTTCGCATACATATTAACGTAATTAATCCCGTAAAGAGAATCCATATTTGAATATTAATAATATAATAATAAAATTAATAATTATAATTATAATATTTAAAACAAATAACAATAATAAATTGAGTATTTATATTTTTAATAATAATTAATAATTATTAATAATAAAAAATGAATTTTTGATATTTTTTTAAAGATTAAAATACAATTATTATATAAAGGTTATACAATATGCTTCAAAATTTGTATATGTGTTCATTGGATGTTTTGTAAAGATTGTACATGTTGTTTTAAAATTTGTAAATATAATCATTGGGTGTTTTATCATAAGATTATACAAAATGCTTCAAATATGTACATACAGTCATGTGTTGTTTTAACATAAGGTTGTACATAATGCTTCAAATATTGTACATATAATAATGAGATGTTTTACCATAATGTACATAATGCTTCATATATTGTATGATTAAGATGTTAATATTTTTATTAAAAAATTAATTATATTAATGACATCATCATGAGAGCTTACATTTTTTCTTTTTATTTTTAAATTTTCTTTAAGACTTAAATAATTCTTATTTATGAAATTATTATTTTAGAGATTTAATAGATACTATGGATATTAAAAGACATGGTAGTTGTTAGTCTTATAAGTGTACTTTTCTTATACATTTTTACTTATTAAATGATACTCGACTACATTACACATATCATCAAATATATAGAACTTATACATATACTTAAAGACATGGTAGTTGTTAGTCTTATAAGGGTTAAATTTATCAGAAGTATAAATCCCTGTGATATAAAAAATAAATATAATCTTTATTCTTACATAAATAATGGGTATTATTGTTTGTAAGGATATCTTTTATAAATAAATACCTTTTATTATACATTTTTACTTATTAAATGATAATCGACTACATTACCACATATCATCAAATATAGAAGGTATGGGAGTAATTTCAGGTGCTGCGTGGGAGGTTCGAATTGGTTAACGAAGCTTGATTTTACTATTCCAAGCGTTACATCAACCGAACCTATTTCTTAAATTAGCTCCCTTCCCTTTTTTTGCCCAGTTTAAGTCCCGCCCACTTTATTTTCTCGGTTCAAGTCATCGCCGAATTTTCAATTTCAATCTCCGATATCTTTTGACCGATTTTTAGCCCTTAATATTTTTCGACAATTTTTGACATTTTGTTAAAAACTTTTCAAAATTTTTTTACAATTTTTAAAAACTACCTTTTTTTATTTATTTACTCACATTATCACACACACACACACACACATATATATATATATATATATATATATATAATCAAAAGAAAAAAGCGAAAACGACACTACATTTCGTTTTCAATTGTAATAAGTATTTTCTATGTTAAAATGAATTATTGTCACTTAGATTATGCTAAATTTAATGACATTAAAATGTTTTTATTAAAAACATATAGTTAGATACTTTTTTTTTTTTGAAAAGCCAACAATTTTATTAAAAAGAAGAAAAAATGCATCATATGGTCCAAGGACCTATTACAATACCTGAAAACAAAATATACAAAACCTACATCAACACGAAAATACAAAACCTACATCATCACGAAAAATATATGAACACTAGAGATATGTACTTATTGGAGTGGTTAAATGTGGGCAGGAAAAACCCTTCATCCCTCGAATCAAACATGGTTGGGTCAACTTGAGAAAGACAAGCCGGTTTAGGAGTCAAGATATAGTTTCGAGAAATCAGTGACATGAAGAAATGAGGGAATGAAGAAATGACCTTAAACCACTTAGACCCGGGCCATGAAGAAAAGAGGGAATCCGGCATAAAAAACCTACCATAACCAATTCCATCTTCAGTATGATTTTCGACGCAGATTTTGGGGCTAATGATGTGACACCCCGTACAAAATCAACGTGTACAGATCATCAACAACAGGATCATTACACGGTTACAACACTATATGCTGTTTTAAAATAAGTTTTGCATTCATGAAAAGGCAACGTTTTTACCAACGTCAATTTTACAAAAAGTAACGTCTTTACCAACGTCAAATGTTTTACAAAGCCATTAGAAAGCATTAACATAAGTACGTGACACAAAAGTCATTACATAGCCATTGTTCAAAAATAACATAAGTTGCGAATCTAAAATAAAAGTTCCATGATTAAGACATCCCTAAACAATGCAGCGGAAGTCTAACACAGCGAGTCTGTAACAGCAAGTCTATAACACCAAGACTATAATAGCAAGTCTAATAGCGGAAGCAACAACGTCTAAGCACCTATGAAATACATGCTTAAAAAGTCAACACGAATGTTGGTGAGCTATAGTTTGTTTGTAATCAGTAATGTGATGTAGACCACGAGATTTCAGTGCTTCAACCAGCGTTTCAAATCAGTATTTCAAATCAGTATGATAAAGTATATGCTTATCCGTGGGCACTCGGTAACTAACTTAACGTAAAAAAAATATATCACCCCTAAAAGTACACTTGGCGAGTGCATATGTTCTCGAAGTATTAAACACCCGTTAAATACTAGCGATACTAGCCCGAGTGGGGATGTCAAACCCTATGGAACCATATCTAAGATTCGCGTCTACCGGTTCATAAACCAATAGTTAAACGTTACCGAGCTAAGGGGAATATTTGTGCCGTTATGTCACCCACACATATATAAAGTTTAAGTACTCATGTCTAGTATATAAAACATAAAAAGCGCATGTATTCTCAGTCCCAAAAATAGTTAAAGTAAAAAGGGAGCTATAACTCACAGTGAAATGATGCGGTAAAGTCGATATGAAAAGTATGCAAGTAGTAAGTCAGTCCGAAAGGTCCTCAATCAAAGTCAAAGGTTACTAAGTCAGTATATTATCCCAAAAGGTTTAAAAGTGAATAAATTAAGTCTTAAGTATCATCATTATCATCATCTTACGTAAAAGATAAAGTAAGTTTTCAACAAGAATAGAGATCAAAACAAAGGGCTGATTCGGACAGTTGCTACGACCTATATACAAACTGAAATGACGCACGGCCAGTGGCCAAGGCTCCGTTTGTGATTCCTCTTACCGCTTTCCAATTTTCAGATCCTAAATCGATGTCGTTTGACCGTGGCGACGGTTCAAGCGCGAGTAGGTCAGAAATTTCAGCACGTCGTTACGAAGGCATAGTGATTTTCGGAAGGCTATAAATCCTAAAACGTATATCGGATTTAGGTGAGTCTTAAACGAAAATCATCTACTCAAACTGAACTATCTGAAAATCAACTTTCCAGAAGTCCCAGGAGTCTGATCAGACCCTGAAAAACAGAAACAAGTGCTCCGGTGGGTTTCTTAGTGTTTGATGCTTATCACGGTTCCCATCCTTGATGCGTATAAGCCTCAAGTATACAACTCTTTGATGTTTTAGCATCGTTATGACCAAGTTTAAACCATCAACACACAACTAAAAGTAAAAGCTAACTTTCTACATGTTTTGAACATCAAGGTTGTCTCTTTATTGTATAAACACAATAAAGCTTCAACCTTTGTCCTTTTGATACAAGTTTATGCATCTTCATCATATGAGATGATGAAGACTTGATTTTTATCACCATAAAAATCATAAAAAGGTTCCAAGTAAGTGAGATCTACAATAATAACTTAGATCTCAAATGTTAAGAAACCCTGAGCTAGAAAGCTTGGATCTTTACAAAATTAATGAGACCATAAACTAGAAAGCTAAGATCTAGTAAAAGTAATGAGATCATAAACTAAAAAGCTTAGATCTTCAACAAAATAATGAAATCCTAAGCTAGAAAGCTTGGATCTTTAATGTTCTTGAAGATTTCAAATCAAAGTTTGAATCTACAAGATGTAACAAGATCAAAAAGCTAAAAAGCTTGATCTCATGATGATAAAGATGATGATGTCATGATTAACAAGAAAGAAGGAAGAAGAAGAAGAAAATTTAAGAACTTATAATTTTAGTGTGAGAAAGACTAGAGAGAAAATTAGAGAGCAAGTGTGTGTAAAATGAGAATGAGATCAAGTGTGAAATGAAAGAATAAGGCTTGTATTTATAGTGGTGGAGGTGGGGGTTTGGCCGTGGGTTTAGGGGACAAAGGGGGAGACAAACTTTGCTTTTTGCATGGTGGTGGTCTAAAGGTGGTGCTTATTGTTGGGATTCCATGCAACATATGTAGTAATGGCTAACAAAAATGCTAGTATGTTGGCTCACCTAAATGGGTTTTTGTCTTACATTTTAATGGGTCATAATTATATTAAAATTGGGCTAACTTAAAAGTCCATTAGCTAGAGTAGGGTAGGCTTAAGTCCATCAAGGTAAAGAGTCCATTAAGACTAACTAGTATGCATTAGTAAAACACTAAGCATAATTAAGCAACCAATAAGCAAAGTAATTGTCATTAGAAAATAACAATTAGTATTACGTAGTCATAATATTCCAATTATGACAAAAGTTAAACGTGTACAAAGTATGTAGCTCGTTCAAAACGACAAGTGACACTAACGGTCGTAAAAGCATTCGAGGATCAAGTTAAGTGATTAAACACTTAAAAACACGCTGTAAGGTATTAACGAAAGTAATTAACATGAGTAATCATCCCTGAATATAATATAGCTCGGTACGCACAAATACGCAGTTTCGTGAAAACAAAAAGTATAAACATAAGTCGAAAAGGTCGGGTCGTTACATTACCCACCCGTTAAAGAAAATTTCGTCCTAAAATTTTGAGGAGTGACCAACAACGGTACCGAATTGAAAAAGAAGGAGCGTATCAAAGTTTCGAGAGACTCGTGGGCTCAGAAGTGAGCTATTTACCTTGAAAGGTACTTGGGCGTATAAAAGTAAGAATAGGTATATGCCATTAATTAAGTCTCTTGACCTTAAGATCAACAAATTGATTTCGTTTCATGAATATGTCATCTGAATATATACCCACAAAAGAAAAGATGATGTTTTTAGCCTTACAGGCATCTTCAGTAAGCTGGATGCATGAAATACATCATGAATGTTACGAAACTCATCTAAAACATTGAGCGTTTATGTCGCAATACAAAGCTGACAAATAGAATGGAAAACACGGTGATCACAACCATGCGATTTGATGTCTGGATAATGTTAGCCACGGGTTTTACTAACCCCTTAATTTCGGAAGGAGACCATAGGCATAAAGAACCCGATATTTAAGAAACGTTTCATTTGAATAAATGAATTGAAATTTTAGTTGAAAGTGACTAGTCAGACTTACATCCAATGCAAGCCATAATTATTTATAGCGTCTTCAGGACAGTCTGAACGAACAATGAAGGATATCACCCAGTTTAACATAATGCAGGTGAACTTATCTATAACGACCCTCATTTTTCCATTCTATATTTTTCCAATATTAAATGCCCAAACAATATAATTAAAACTTAATGATTAAACTTTAATCAACAATTATTAAGTATTAAGAATTATAAAACGTATTAATTAACTTTATGCAATAATTGACAAGTTAATAAAAGATGAAAATAATAAGCTAATTAACTTTCGTGAACAAAATGTAATACTCAAAAACTTGTTGCATTCAAACAATTAAACTAGAACATTTAATGATCCATTTTAACTAACCAAAAGTACAAGGTCTAAAATGAAAAAGTTCTATCTCCTTTCACTAACGCTAGCCGATTTTGGGCAAGGTAAAAAGACTATTTTGCCCCCCCCAAAATTACGGCCAAAACCACCACCCATAACCTAACCCTAATTTCTAACTTTTGCTCCAAGTATTCCCATTAAACCCTAGGTCTAGATCCTTCTATGCTTACTATAAATAGAGGTGCTTGCTGAAGCGACCCGTCATAATCCATAAGGATGAATACGATTACATATGATTCCATTGTGAGGTATTTGACCTCTATATGATACATTTTACAAACATTGCATTCGTTTTTAAAAGACAAACTTTCATTACATCGAAAGTTGACGGCATGCATACCATTTCATAATATATCTAACTATAATTGACTTAATAATAATCTTGATGAGCTCAACGACTCGATGCAACGTCTTTTGAAATATGTCATGAATGACTCCAAGTAATATCTCTAAAATGAGCAAATGCACAGCGGAAGATTTCTTTCATACCTGAGAATAAACATGCTTTTAAGTGTCAACCAAAAGGTTGGTGAGTTCATTAGTTTATCATAATCGATCATTTTCATCATTTTAATAGACCACAAGATTTCATATTTCAATATACATCCCATACATAGAGATAAAAATCATTCATATGGTGAATACCTGGTAACCGACCTTAACAAGATGCATATAGAATATCCCCATCATTCTAGGACTCCCTTCGGACATGATAAATTCAAAATACTAAAGCATCTGGTACTTTGGATGGGGCTTGTTGGGCCCAATAGATCTATCTTTAGGATTCGCGTCAATTAGGGTGTCTGTTCCCTAATTCTTAGATTACCAGACTAAAAAGGGGCATATTCAGTTTAATAATCCAGCCATAGAATGTAGTTTCATTTACTTGTATCTATTTCGTAAAACAGTTATAAAAGCAGCGCATGTATTCTCAGTCCCAAAAATATATATTGCAAAAGCATTTAAAAAGGGAGCAAATGAAACTCACATTACTGTATTTTGTAGTAAAAATACATATGATGATATTGAACAACTGAACAATGTAGAGTTGGCCTTGGATTCACGAACCTATATCATTTGTATATATATTAAAACGTATATTTGTAATCGAACAAATTTATATATTATTATTAGTGATGTAATTGTTATTTTTAATAATTTATATGTTCATTATTTATCTTTATAGCTTTATATATATATATATATATATATATATATATATATATATATATATATATATATATATATATATATATTAATATTAATATAATTAAGTTATGTATATTAAATATATCTTTTATATGAAGATCATTTGTTTATGAAGTTAATAATTATACTAATACTAGTATTATTAATAATATTGATACTATATAATGATAAAAGTGATAATAATAATAATGTTAATGAAAATTATGATATTAATAATGATAATAATACTAAGTTTTATAAAGATAATTATGATAACAATAATTATAAGACTTTTAATAATTCCATTAAAACATACTTTAATTAAGATTTTAATCATTTCCATAATAATATTCATATCCAAAATTTCTATATTTATTATCTTATCGATATTATTAAAACGTGTATAATCATAGTTATAATAATCATAACCTTCGCGTTTAATTTATAACTAATGACGATAGTTTCTTTTAACATTAATTTGTAATCATAATTATAATTTTTACATGTTTTCATATAATTATATCCAATTTCCTTAATCTTTAATATAACATCTTTTATTATATAATTGTGATACTAACATGTTTAATAACCTTAAATTCATAATAATAAGACTAACAATAATAACACAATAATAATAATGCTAATAATATCAATAATATTAGAAATGATAATGCTAATAAATTTTTTTAAATGATAATACTAGTAATAATAATGATAATATCATAAATTATTTTAATAATCGTTTTGTTGATAATAATATTCCAATATAATAACAATAATACTAATTAATGATAATTGTAACACTAACAATAAAAATAATAACAATAACAATAACAATAACAATAACAATAACAATAACAATAATAATAATAATAACAATAATAATAGTATTAATAATAATAATAATAAAAATAAAATAAGAGTGTATACCCTCTAAGAAGTTTTTCCAAAAAGAATGCTCCAAAGGAGGCTCGAACCCGAGACCTCTCGTTAACCCGAAAACCCACTATACCACTCTGCTACTTCGACTTTTCTTATTTAAATTGGATTCTGTTTAAATTAATCCCAAGTTACAGTTATGTTCTTCTTCTTTAATTAGTTTATCAGACTACTGTACCAATCCAGTAACGGTTTCCTTAATCCCAAGCCTAATTAAACTCCCCAACATATTAAAAACTAATCATTATGACGAATTTACAATATTATAAAACGAAAAAAATATATATATAAAAGACTGCACTGCAGTCGCTGTTTTTAAAGAAGGAACACAAAATTGATTTTTGACATAGAGACTCTTTTAACAGAAACTTTCTACATGAATTAGTTTGCAATTTGTGTATACAAACTTTAGGAATCATCAATTTAATTTGAAATATCAAAGTGAATCTGAATTTCATCAAGAACATTTTGTTTGACTTTTAGAACTCGAATTTAGACTCCAAAATTCGGATTTGATAATAAGAATTGAAAGTTAGGATTTTAGAGAAAGTTTACATAAACGATTCCTAACACAACTACATTAATGGATTTTGAAAACTGATTCGATTTTTAATTTTGGTCAAAAAGTGAAAATACAGAGGAACTGTTATTTGAGTGAGTTTTTAGTTTGATTAATCCTCTTATTTTCCAAATTACAGCAGAGATTTTATGGAGTACAAATTATTGTTTGATGCTGTAACAATATTCGATCAAAGTTGGATCCTAGCGATTATTGATCGATAAGAATATCAATTAATAACAGGAGCCGAAGAAAAAAATAAAAAAAATAAAAAAATGATAGGGATGTGTAACTGATCGAGCTGTATCAGATTCTATATATATATCAACTTAATTTGTGTAAATAAATTTTAATAATTATGATACTATTTAATAATATTTAGTGAAAATAATAATAGAATTGATAATAAGGACAATAATAACACAATATTAATTAATAATAATAATAATAATAATGAATAATAATACTATTTTCCTAATAAATATATCTGTATATAACGGTATTTATATATCTGTATATATATGTTTGTATTTATATATCTCTATATATATATGTATATCTCTTATATTTATATATTTGTTTTTTTTATTATAGATTATAACTAATTAATATTATTAATAACAATAATACTAATTATACTAATATTTTTTAATAATAACAATAATTATACAAATACCAACATTGATAATGTAAATTATAATAGTAATTATAAAATTGATAAAAATATTATTACTGATATTATTAATAATTTATATTTATCTTTATGATAATTATGATAATAATAATAATGAATATAAAAATAATAATTGTGACCAAAATCATAATCTTAGTATTAAGTATAACAATAGTTATATTAATGATGATAGTAATATTAGTAATACTAATATTATAACAATTTAAATGTATCAACTTCTATATATATATATATATAATATATATTAATATTTGTAATACTGATATTGATATTAACGTTAATAATCTTAATGAAGTAATAATAATAATTTTTGTATAATAAATATATATTTTTTTAACTTGTAATCTCATTTCATATGTTAATATCGTATATTATACAATATTTACTAATTGATAATAACATACGATATATACACCTTTTATATACAATCACATGTACATAATAATTATTTAGAGAAATCATATTTCTTTATATATATGGTTTTTAGTTTAATAACCATTTTATTATCTTGTATATTATTTTACATTCTCACTTCTACCTATTAAATTGAGATTTTATTATTCCAAATTATTATGTATTTATATTTATGTTTATATATACATATTTATTTACAAACAATCGTTCGTGAATCGTCGGGGATGGTCAAAGGTTAAATGTATCCATGTAAACAGTTTAAAATTTTAAGACTCAGTTTAATAGACTTTGCTTATCTTGTCAAAACCATATAAGGATTAAGTTTAAATTTGGTCGGAAATTTCCGGGTCGTCACAGTACCTACCCGTTAAAGAAATTTAGTCCTGAAATTTGATAGAGGTTGTCATGGCTAACAATAAGAATGTTTTCATGACGAATATAAGTTGAAAAATAGAGTTTTATCATCATTGAGTAATATATATAAAATGATTTGATTATGTGAAGCGTATGAGTGAAGCTATCACTAAATAGTGAAATGAGATAGACAAGTTTCATCTTAACTTTTGACGTTGTCTTGTTTGAATTCCGAAATACAAGGGATTTAAAGAAAATCTTCGAAATCTAAAAGATCTGATTCTTCAGTAATTAAGGAAATTAGAGTCCTATTTTGTGATGACCCGAAAATTTCTGACCAAATTTAAACTTAATCTTTGTATGATTAATATTTCTGAAACGATAAACAAAGTCTGTAAAACTGAATCTCAAAATTTTTGAACTACTTTCATATATTCAAATACCTTTCGGTTGTTCTTGACGATTCGCGAACAATTATATGTATATAGATACATACATACATATATATATATATATATATATACACACTATAACTTGAAAACGTAACAATGTATTAATTGTTTGATACCGTACATTAAACTTATTGGTTTAAATATTTATTTGAATATATACGAAAATTTAAAATATTAATTGTATGAATAACTTACGACGTATATTTAAAATGTGTTTATGAATGTTGAAAATATATATTAACTTGGTCATAAAACGATTTGTTATTATATATATATTAACAAATAGCGAGACAATGATATATAGAAGTAAATGACCAAAACACTCGAAAGTTTAAGATATACTTAGAATGATATAGTTTATTGATAATTTAAGACTATATTTTGATAAAGGTACGAGTCACAAAACGTAAATTGCGAGTTTTCTAAGTGTACGAAAATGCGTTCGAGAAAACGGAACCGGGACATAAGTTGAGTGACAACGTACGAGTCATCGGAATGAAAATTACAAGTCTACTATGCACATGAATTTAATATAATATATAATTAATTATTTAAATTATATATATTATATTTAATTATGTCGACAAACAAGAAAACAAAAAATATGTGAGCTGGATCTGACGGCCATGCGATCGCATGAGAAATAGGCATAAAACCAATGCGATCGCATGGGCATCAGATTTCAAAACGTTGCCTATAAAAGTCCAGTTTCTGCTCGAATTCTTTTACACATATATACTCTGTAAGTATTTAATTATTATAATTATAATTATAATTATTATTATTATTACAATTATTATTATTATTATTATTATTATTATTATTATTATTATTATTATTATTATTATTATTATTATTATATTATTATTAAGATTATTATTATTATTATTAATCTTAATATTTTTAGTAATATTATACATAAAATATTACGACGAGGTCATGAGCGTGTCACTTTCAAAACAAGCTTCAAACGGGATAGAACTAAGAAAATTATGGGTTATAGCTATGGAGGTTATGGGTAATGTTCATGGGTATTGTTCGCAAGTCAAACCTAGTATTTATCATCTCTGTTGCGTCTACGTACTTTCCTGCAATATTGAATCTCAATATTGATACGTGAGCATTCATATCTTATCTTTTATATATTAATAGTGTATACATGTCTAGTACTCGAGTATATATTTATACATGCCTGTATGCTAAATTTTTTCATTAAATAGTTTATAATGAATCACGAATTAAATACATATATTACTGGTAAAAGGTATATGATATACATGTTTTCGGAAAGCTGGTTAAAAATCAATAACTTTTCATTTAGAAATCGCGTAATTTCGATGAACGAATCAAAAGATATGGTCAACTGAATTATAATTGACGTTAATTGGAATTGCTTTTAAATCTGCAATTAATATTTAAACAACCTGTTTATGAGATTGATAAAATACTACTAGCCAAGTAAATGAATCCTTATATAAGGCACGTCTCGTTTTGTTGAACAATTGTCAAAATTGACTTTTTGAAATGACTTTTGATAACTTTTGTATGTCGATCTCGAGCATTAGGATTGTGATACACTATAACCCAACCTAGTTTATTAGACATGTATTGACAAACATATGTTCTCTAGGTTGAGATCTACGGTTAATCTTGCATTCCGAGTTACGGTCACTTTTTGATGAATGACCTTATGTGCTGCTAAGGTGAGTTTCATTGCTCCCTTTTTAATTGCTTTTGCAATCTATATTTTTGGGCTGAGAATACATGCACTTTATTTTAAACACAATGGATACAAGTACATACTAAATTCTACACCGAGTTTGAACCGAAAATCCCTTAGCTTTGGTAACTAGTAACTGCCGGTTATAAGAACTGGTGGGCGCGAGTAGTAGTATATGGATCCATAGGGCTTGATATCCCCGTCTGAGCTAGAGCGCTAGCCTTTTAACGGACGTATGCTATTTGAGAAGCGTACACGTTGGTTTGCGTGTATTATTAAGATGATTATACAAAGGGTATAAATTATATATACATTAAGTTTAGTTATCAGGGTGCTCAATTTCGTAGAATATTTTGATAAACGTTTCGGATGAAACAACTGAAATCTTGTGATCCACCTTTATATGCAGATTATGCGAAACACTAAAACTATGAACTCACCAACCTTTGTGTTAACACTTGTTAACATGTTTATTCTCAGGTTCCCTAGAAGTCTTCCGCTGTTTGCTTATATGTTAGACAAGCTATGTGCATGGAGTCTTACATGGCATATTTATCAAGGAAACGTTGCATTCACCAAATCATCACCATGTATCTTATTTTGACTGCATTGTCAACGGAATTACTATTGTAAACTATTATTTACGGTGATTGTCTATATGTAAAAATCATCAGATGTCGAAAACCTTTGATTTAAATATTCATTTATGGTGTGCCTTTTCAAAAGAATGCAATGTTTACAAAACGTATCATATAGAGGTCAAATACCTCGCAATGAAATCGATGAATGACGTGTTCGTTGTAGTGACCCGAACTTTTCCATGTTTATATATATTAATTGAGATTGATATTTACATGATTAAATGTTTCCAACATGTTAAGCAATCAAACTTGTTAAGACTTGATTAATTGAAATATGTTTCATATAGACAATTGACCACCCAAGTTGACCGGCGATTCACGAACGTTAAAACTTGTAAAAACGACATGACGATATATATATGGATATACATATGGTTAACATGAGATTATGATAAGTAAGTATCTCCATAAGTATATTAACAATGAGTTATATACATATAAACAAGACTACTAACTTAAGGATTTCGAAACGAGACATATATGTAACAATTATCGTTGTAACGACATTTAAATGTATATATATCATATTAAGATATATTAATATATCATAATATCATGATAATATAATAATTTAACATCTCATTAGATATAATAAACAATGGGTTAACAACATTAATTGAGATCGTTAACTTAAAGGTTTCAAAACAACACTTACATGTAACGACTAACGATGACTTAACAACTCAGTTAAATTGTATATACATGTAGTGTATTTAGATGTATTAAAATACTTTTGGAAGACTTCAAGACATATATCAAAACACTCAAACTTAACGAAAATGGTTACAGTTACTTTCCCATTTTTTCTTTCATCAAGAATTCTAGTCGTATTCTTACCCGTATTATACACAGCTTCAAAACGTACTTACTATGGGTATATACCAATAGGAACTAGCATGGGATTCCACTCTTGATTATGTCATGCATGACTAATCAATTTTAACTTCTACCATGAGCTAGTCAACTAACTAGAACTCCTTTTTAACCCCACTCACCACTCACCAATTACCACTCATCATTCACTCCATTTCACTTCCAATTCTCTTTCTAATTCTCTCTCAACACACCCACACTATTATGAACGTATTTTTCCAGTAGTTAATCATCATCTTCATCAAAAATTACTTCAAGAATCAAGCTATAATCATCATAGGAAGAACACTTCAAGAACACTTCAAGAACACTTCAAAATCCCTTCAAGTTTACTAATTTACTTCCAAGCTTTCTAATCCATTCCAAGTAATCATCTAAGATCAAGAAACCTTTGTTATATACAGTAGGTTATCTTTCTTATTCAAGGTAATATTCATATTCAAACTTTGATTCAATTTCTATAACTATAAACTATCTTAATTCGAGTAAAAATCTTACTTGAACTTGTTTTTGTGTCATGATCCTACTTCAAGAACTTTCAAGCCATCCAAGATCCTTTGAAGCTAGATCATTTCTTGTCACTTCCAGTAGGTTTACCTACTAAACTTGAGGTAGTAATGATGTTCATAACATCATACGATTCATATATATAAAACTATCTTATTCGAAGGTTTAAACTCGTAATCACTAGAACATAGTTTAGTTAATTCTAAACTTGTTCACAAACAAAAGTTAATCCTTCTAACTTGACTTTTAAAATTAACTAAACACATGTTCTATATCTATATGATATGCTAACTTAATGATTTAAAACCTGGAAACACGAAAAACACCGTAAAACCGGATTTACGCCGTCGTAGTAACACCGCGGGCTGTTTTGGGTTAGTTAATTAAAAACTATGATAAACTTTGATTTAAAAGTTGTTATTCTGAGAAAATGATTTTTATTATGAACATGAAACTATATCCAAAAATTATGGTTAAACTCAAAGTGGAAGTATGTTTTCTAAAATGGTCATCTAGACGTCGTTCTTTCGACTGAAATGACTACCTTTACAAAAACGACTTGTAACTTATTTTTCCGACTATAAACCTATACTTTTTCTGTTTAGATTCATAAAATAGAGTTCAATATGAAACCATAGCAATTTGATTCACTCAAAACGGATTTAAAATGAAGAAGTTATGGGTAAAACAAGATTGGATAATTTTTCTCATTTTAGCTACGTGAAAATTGGTAACAAATCTATTCCAACCATAACTTAATCAACTTGTATTGTATATTATGTAATCTTGAGATACCATAGACACGTATACAATGTTTCGACCTATCATGTCGACACATCTATATATATTTCGGAACAACCATAGACACTCTATATGTGAATGTTGGAGTTAGCTATACAGGGTTGAGGTTGATTCCAAAATATATATAGTTTGAGTTGTGATCAATACTGAGATACGTATACACTGGGTCGTGGATTGATTCAAGATAATATTTATCGATTTATTTCTGTACATCTAACTGTGGACAACTAGTTGTAGGTTACTAACGAGGACAGCTGACTTAATAAACTTAAAACATCACAATATATTAAAAGTGTTGTAAATATATTTTGAACATACTTTAATATATATGTATATATTGTTATAGGTTCGTGAATCAACAGTGGCCAAGTCTTACTTCTCGACGAAGTAAAAATCTGTGAAGGTGAGTTATAGTCCCACTTTTAAAATCTAATATTTTTGGGATGAGAATACATGCAGGTTTTATAAATGATTTACAAAATAGACACAAGTACGTGAAACTACATTCTATGGTTGAATTATCGAAATCGAATATGCCCCTTTTTATTGAGTCTGGTAATCTAAGAATTAGGGAACAGACACCCTAATTGACGCGAATCCTAAAGATAGATCTATTGGGCCTAACAAACCCCATCCAAAGTACCGGATGCTTTAGTACTTCGAAATTTATATCATATCCGAAGGGTGTCCCGGAATGATGGTGTGACGACCCGGAAATTTCCGACCAAATTTAAACTTTAATCTTTATATTATTCCGACAAGATAAGCAAAGTTTGTTAAGTTAAATCTCAAGAATTTTAAACTGTGTTCATACATTCATTATAACCTCGACCAAATTCTGACGATTCACGAACCGTTATATATAAATAGATATGTATATGTATATATATATTATAACTTGAGAATATTAATAAAGTATTAAACGTATAATAATTTACACGAACGTATTTGTTTCAATATGATTTTCGACAAAAAAAAATATATTAAATGATTGAATCATCAGAAACATTGAATTATGATTACAAGTCTCTGTTGAGAGGTCCACTATGATTTGAGAAAATCTATTCCTCTTAACGATATTCAGAATAATTTGTATAGCTATTTATAAATAAAAACAAAAAGTGTCATTTACGAAAGTTAGACAAAAGTTAGTGGAGAATTGGTTTCCATAATATTCTATTAATCTATTTTCAAACGTACAAAGACGTTTTCAGTTTAAAAAGAACTTTATTATTAAAACGTATATAACTTTTATAAATATCTAGAATCACTTTTGACAACTCATTACTTAACCAGTATAATAAATATAACGATATTTATATTTTATTTCATTAAATATATATAACGATTTAAATTAATATTATATATATTTATATGCGTATTATACATACATAGTTTTTTTATACTTTTACTATACTTTAACTTTACCTTTACTTTACTTTAACTTTACTTTAACTTTAATAATTCATTTTAATAATTCATACTTTAATAATTTACTTTAATAATTCATACTTTAATAATTCACTTTAATAATTCATACTTTAATAATTCACTCTAATAATTCATACTTTAATAATTCACTTTAATAATTCATACTTTAATAATTCACTTTAATAATTCATACTTTAATAATTCACTTTAATAATTCACTTTTATAATTCAAAAATCTATTATAAATAGAATTCAATAGGTTTCATTATTTCATAGAAACTTGAAAATATATTTCTCTAAACTCTCTCAATTGATTTTTTATATATATATATATATATATATATATATATATATATATATATATATATATATATATATATATATATATATATATATATATATATATATATATATATATATATTTGCTCTGTATTATTTCATGATATTATTAGTATACATAAAATATTACGACGGAGTGCTGTCCGAGTGATTTCAAAATAGTTTTTTTTGAATGAGTCGAAGCTAAGGAAATTATGGGTTATAGCTATGGAGGTGATGGGTATGGTTCATGGGTATGCTCGTGAGGTCAATCTAGTGTTTATCATCTCCGTTGCGTCTACGTACTTTCCTGCAATATTGAATCTCAATATTGATACGTTCGTGAATCCGAGGCCAACCTTGCAATTATTAAATGACGTTATATGTATTTTTACTACGAAATACAGTATTGTGAGTTCATTTGCTCCCTTTTACTCTTTATATTTTTGGGCTGAGAATACATGCGCTGTTTTATAAATGTTTTACGAAATAGGCACAAGTACTAAAACTAATTCTATGTAGGTTTAAACCAGAAATATACCCTTAGCTTGGTAACATTAAACTACTTGTCTATGTACGGTAGGCGCGAATCCTAAAGATAGATCTATTGGGCTTGACAAACCCCATCCTCACTATGGGATGCTTTAGTACTTCGAGGTTATTTTAAACACACCTGATCTGGTGTACTTCAGAGGGTAAAACATGAACGTTAAGGCTTGTTACCGGGTGCCTACAACTTATAGAATACTTTTATACACTTGCGAGTGTACATATATTTATAAACGGAAATCTTGTGGTCTATTAATATATTGAAATGATTGTTATGATAAACCTGTGAACTCACCAACCTTTTGGTTGACACTTTAAAGCATGTTTATTCTCAGGTATTAAAGAAATCTTCCGCTGTGCATTAGCTCATTTTAAGGATATTACTTGGAGTCATTCATGGCATATTTTGAAAAACGTTGCATTCGAGTCATTGAGTTCATCAAGATTATTATTAAGCCAATTATAGTTGGATGTATTATGAAATGGTGTGCATGCCGTCAACTTTCGTTGTAAAGAAAGTTTGTCTTCTAAAAACGAATGCAATGTTTGTAAAATGTATCATATAGAGGTCAAATACCTCGCGATGTAATCAACTATTGTGAATCGTTTATAATGTATATGAACGGGTCCTTTCAGTTGGTATCAGAGCGGTGGTCTTAGCGAACCAGGTCTGCATTAGTGTGTCTAACTGATAGTCGTTAGGATGCATTAGTGAGTCTGGACTTCGACCATGTCTGCATTTCAAAAGTTTTGCTCATCATTCTTGTCAGAAATTACCTGCTTATCATTCTTAGTCTAGACACATCTTATTGCATTGATTGCATGAATACTGTATCTGTTACTGTAAACTTTGCCTGACATATTCCGTAAATTCCTCCGTAATCTACGAAACCTTTTGCTCTATATAATTAGAATACCACCCGATAGTCGGAAAATCATTTCATATCGAAAAATTCTTTATTCAATCGTAGGAAATGGAATTCGTCATTAGTTCAAGTCCCTCGGATTCCGAAATGGAATCCCACTCAAGTTCCGAAAGCAGTGTGACCGGAATGGATCAACCAATTAGTCATCATCTATTCTGGATGAATTGGGGATGGGTTCGTAGCCTCCTTAATCATTGGAGACAAGAAGAAGGTGATCCCTTCCATCCACCACATTGCCCTCTTGGCGAAGAACCTGAAGCAATTACCGGCGAACCTATCCGAAACACCATTTTCTCTCTTATTTCTAGAGTATCTCTTCACGATTACATACTACACTAAATTCTAGATTTTATTTATCCACTCGTCCGAACCGACAATCACCCCGGTGTAATAGAAGAAGTCAACGAGCTTCGCTCTCGGGTAGTGGCTTTGGAGAATATGGTGCAAAGGTTACAAACACCAGCAGCAGCACCAACAGCATAAACAGTACCACCATTAGCAACACCAACAGTACCATCACCACCACCAACAACACCATCCACATCCCACACCGCAACATCACAATATGTATCTCAAACATCAACGTCATACGCCTTGTAAATATCCAGGAATATCAACAACAACAAACGATGAAGTATTAATTCATAAACTTCATTGAAGAGATATCTCTGCGGCAGTTATGTAATCTCCAAAATCTTAGAGATTATTTAATTCTGATCGTAAATCGGATGAGTGAACGGAGATGGTAGAGTAGAAACTTTGATCGAAAATGGTGTACGATTTACAAGCTAGAATTGTTTTACCAACAACATCAACATGACCGTAGCATCATCAACACAGTCAGTGCCGTCAGTATCGTCAGAATCAACAGCACCTGTAACATCACAAACTCTGTCAGTTCAAGAATCATTGTGGACATCATTACGAATCAACAACAAATATATTGTATCAACGAGTTATGAAGTATTAACTCATTTCCAATCGAAAGATTTATATGTATATTTTATATGTATAAATTTTTAAACCATAATAAATCTTCCCGTACTAAGCTATTATGTGTGAATCTTAACTACTCAGTTAATTCATATTACAAATATGCAATGATGTACGTCCTTCGTCCGCAACTTAACCATCATTAATTACAATCTCTGTCTCAATTCAATAAAAAATCCAATTCATAATAAATCAAGTGTATTATTCGAATATATGTTTGATTTTACACTTTCATCATCGATGTACTCGAAACTTTTCAAATAACATCATTCGTACCTTGCGAAGTTCACAAGAATTTCACGAAAACCAACAAATAACAAAGTAATGATTCATAATTTTAATATTATCGAAGAAATACTTATACAATTTATAAAGTTTTAGGGATTACTCAATTCTAGTTCCAACCATAAAACAAATGAGTTTAATTTAATATTAACTCATTAAATCTATATTACATCTAAAGAAAATATACACATATATTTTCATAAAGACTGTAATAAACTTCTTTTGTACAAAATATTAATTGTGAAATTTTTTTTTAACGGGTAGGTAATACCCGAGAGATATATAAATTCACAATTAATATATTACATTTTTCGAAACTGATTCAGCAATCATCAACTATACTCCCTACTTTCACAACAATATTCATTCTTTCATATAAATCAAAACAATCATACTCATTCAAATTCAATTACATATTCTGATTTTGAAATCACATAATTCAATTCGAAATATAACCAGTATCATCACTCTTAGATTCCTATATCTTTCAAAGCTATACTTTGACTTCAAAAATATGTTAGAACATCATATGTATTAACGATTACAATATGTGCTCAAACCCTTCGAAATTCCTGAAGACACTTCAACTAAGGAACAATCGAGATGATGATCCAACCACATGTTACCCACAGTTATACACCTGAAAAACTCTCAAAACCCAAGTCATAGTTCGATACATATCCGTGTTAGACCCTTTGGCATTTACTAGCTAAAATAACTTTTCAATTCCGTTTCAAAATAGACAGTTTTGTCACAGCTCCAGCAAGTCATCTTCGACTTCTCAATCAAAACAGTCTTATTATAACCTCGATAGATACGTTGCCCTTTCGCCAACGTTACCGGAGAATCGTTTATATTCACCACATTAGCAATAAACTTACCAACAACTTCATTGATCTTTGACTTTCCAAAAAAAAAAATCATTATAATTATCGAAACCCTATCATATACTCATTCGTACCTTATAACAAGAATTGCCATACCAATTATTGAGAATCAGCAATCAGTATTTTGAAACCTCGCAGCATGTCTACATCAACAATTACATATACACACAACGTCTACCTCCAAGACTTACATTCTTTGAATGAGAAATTTCTGAAAAACACCCTAAACTGCGAACCAGTTCTCGAAATTTTGAAAAATGCTGATGAAGCAGCAAAAACTGTAAAGGACCTTAACAGTAAAAAGTTGGATGATAAAGGATAGTATATTAGCAAAGCTCAGAAAAAGAGAAGCTTTGGAACTGGAAAACGGATTGAGCAAAATATGAAGGAGGCTGTGGACAAATCATAAAGGCTGAACCTGCCTTCAAAGAATCCAAATGATTCAGTACTTGCTGAAGTCATTAACGAATACCTTGCTCCTGACTCTAAACCCCTGCGGACAATATCCTTCATCATCCTCTGATATTAGACATTCTAAGATATCATCGTATCTTTCATTATAAATATCATCCATACTTCTGAAGATATTTTTATAATTATTCTTATCTAAAATCATTTACCTCTTCGCGCTATCTGTATTATATCATAAAAGAAACTATTTTAGTTTCTAAATTCTGAAACATTCGAGTTTAAAATAGGAATATTCTTGAAGAAGTGTTGGGAGCTGAAGCATGAGTTAGTATAATATAATGACACTTGATCAACGTGATTATATTACAGTAATTCATGCTGAGTTTCTAAATGGAACATGATAATTCACAGATCATAACGTCATCATGTGCTATGTTACACGACTCTTGTATTCTCTTTGATCTCTAAATATCAAGAAAATATTTCTTGATGATTCGGCCTTTTCCGAGGTATTCTGGTAATTTGACAAGTCAAGATCGTGTCATTACAATTTCCTTCCTAGAACATTAACAATGTTCATTCCGAAATTTATATCTGCGAATTCTGGACCATTACAAGCGGTGCTTAATCGCAAGAAGAAGAAACGAAAGGACAAAGCTCCGAACTAGAAATGGGAGTATAAATCATAGCAAATAGAAGAGAGCATTAACTGTGGATGACAATGATTATAGAAGAAGCAAGGACTTTGAAATATAAGGGAAGATATAAAACCCAACAACAACCCAGAAATCACAAACCGTATATATCAATGCATATAGCAATATAAAGACACGGGAGAACTAAAAACACTATAAAACCAAGAGTATAGTAGAAATAAATAGATTCTTCCGGAGACAGATGAAAAAGAAGAGCGACAGATATGAAAGTGAGGAGTATATCAAGAATCAGCACTGGATGAAGCATATTGACAAATACTTTAAAATATGAGTTGAGAAGGTGTGAGTTGTAAGAAAACAAATGAGGTGGATTTATAGTGAAATATCCGACAGAGAAATCAAAATGGATTATCGCATTAATTCGAAGAGGATTATAATTTCCTTAATCGCCGAATAATCAAATCCAATATAGATTACAAATATTTTCTTTTCGAAGATCAATCGTGATGACGTCAAAAGATACGACGAATCACTATTATCTTATTTCATTCATTTACGATAACTTCACTCATACGCTTCGAGTAATCGAATTATTTTATCCATTCTTCTTGAACATGACAAAACTCTATAATCGTTATAATAACATTCTCATTGTTAGTCATGACGACCTCTATCAAATTTCGGGGACGAAATTTCTTTAACGGGTAGGTACTGTGACGACCCGGAAATTTCCGACCAAATTTAAACTTTAATCTTTATATTATTCCGACAAGATAAGCAAAGTTTGTTAAGTTAAATCTCAAGAATTTTAAACTGTGTTCATACATTCATTATAACCTCGACCAAATTCTGACGATTCACGAACCGTTATATATAAATAGATATGTATATGTATATATATATTATAACTTGAGAATATTAATAAAGTATTAAACGTATAATACTTTACACGAACGTATTTGTTTCAATATGATTTTCGACGAAAAAAAATATATTAAATGATTGAATTATCAGAAACATTGAATTATGATTACAAGTCTCTGTTGAGAGGTCCACTATGATTTGAGAAAATCTATTCCTCTTAACGATATTCAGAATAATTTGTATAGCTATTTATAAATAAAAACAAAAAGTGTCATTTACGAAAGTTAGACAAAAGTTAGTGGAGAATTGGTTTCCATAATATTCTATTAATCTATTTTCAAACGTACAAAGACGTTTTCAGTTTAAAAAGAACTTTATTATTAAAACGTATATAACTTTTATAAATATCTAGAATCACTTTTGACAACTCATTACTTAACCATTATAATAAATATAACGATATTTATATTTTATTTCATTAAATATATATAACGATTTAAATTAATATTATATATATTTATATGTGTATTATACATACATAGTTTTTTATACTTTTACTATACTTTAACTTTACCTTTACTTTACTTTTACTTTACTTTAACTTTAATAATTCACTTTAATAATTCATACTTTAATAATTCACTTTAATAATTCATACTTTAATAATTCACTTTAATAATTCATACTTTAATAATTCACTTTAATAATTCATACTTTAATAATTCACTTTAATAATTCACTTTTATAATTCAAAAATCTATTATAAATAGAATTCAATAGGTTTCATTATTTCATAGAAACTTGAAAATATATTTCTCTAAACTCTCTCAATTGATTTATATATATATATATATATATATATATATATATATATATATATATATATATATATATATATATATATATATATATATATATATATATATATATATATATATATATATATATATTTTTGCTCTGTATTATTTCATGATATTATTAGTATACATAAAATATTACGACGGAGTGCTGTCCGAGTGATTTCAAAATAGTTTTTTTTTGAATGAGTCGAAGCTAAGGAAATTATGGGTTATAGCTATGGAGGTGATGGGTATGGTTCATGGGTATGCTCGTGAGGTCAATCTAGTGTTTATCATCTCCGTTGCGTCTACGTACTTTCCTGCAATATTGAATCTCAATATTGATACGTTCGTGAATCCGAGGCCAACCTTGCACTTATTAAATGACGTTATATGTATTTTTACTACGAAATACAGTATTGTGAGTTCATTTGCTCCCTTTTACTCTTTATATTTTTGGGCTGAGAATACATGCGCTGTTTTATAAATGTTTTACGAAATAGGCACAAGTACTAAAACTAATTCTATGTAGGTTTAAACCAGAAATATACCCTTAGCTTGGTAACATTAAACTACTTGTCTATGTACGGTAGGCGTGAATCCTAAAGATAGATCTATTGGGCTTGACAAACCCCATCCGCACTATGGGATGCTTTAGTACTTCGAGGTTATTTTAAACACACCTGATCTGGTGTACTTCAGAGGGTAAAACATGAGCGTTAAGGCTTGTTACCGGGTGCCTACAACTTATAGAATACTTTTATACACTTGCGAGTGTACATATATTTATAAACGGAAATCTTGTGGTCTATTAATATATTGAAATGATTGTTATGATAAACCTGTGAACTCACCAACCTTTTGGTTGACACTTTAAAGCATGTTTATTCTCAGGTATTAAAGAAATCTTCCGCTGTGCATTAGCTCATTTTAAGGATATTACTTGGAGTCATTCATGGCATATTTTGAAAAACGTTGCATTCGAGTCATTGAGTTCATCAAGATTATTATTAAGCCAATTATAGTTGGATGTATTATGAAATGGTGTGCATGCCGTCAACTTTCGTTGTAAAGAAAGTTTGTCTTCTAAAAATGAATGCAATGTTTGTAAAATGTATCATATAGAGGTCAAATACCTCGCGATGTAATCAACTATTGTGAATCGTTTATAATGTATATGAACGGGTCCTTTCAGATGGGGATATTCTTATATATGCATCTTGTTAATGTCGGTTACCAGGTGTTCACCATATGAATGATTTTTATCTCTATGTATGGGATGTGTATTGAAATATGAAATCTTGTGGTCTATTGTTACGATTTGATATATATAGGTTAAACCTATAACTCACCAACATTTTTGTTGACGTTTAAAGCATGTTTATTCTCAGGTGAATATTAAGAGCTTCCGCTGTTGCATACTAAAATAAGGACAAGATTTGGAGTCCATGTTTGTATGATATTGTGTAAAAACTGCATTCAAGAAATTGATTTCGATGTAACATATTTGTATTGTAAACCATTATGTAATGGTCGTGTGTAAACAGGATATTTTAGATTATCATTATTTGATAATCTACGTAAAGCTTTTTAAACCTTTATTTATGAAATAAAGGTTATGGTTTGTTTTAAAAATGAATGCAGTCTTTGAAAAACGTCTCATATAGAGGTCAAAACCTCGCAACGAAATCAATTAATATGGAACGTTTTTAATCAATAAGAACGGGACATTTCAGTTGGTATCCGAGCGTTGGTCTTAGAGAACCAGAATTTTGCATTAGTGTGTCTTATCGAGTTTGTTAGGATGCATTAGTGAGTCTGGACTTCGACCGTGTTTACTTGAAAAATGATTGCTTAACAAATTTTGTTGGAAACTATATATTTTTAACATGTGAATATTATGTGATATATTAATCTCTTAACGCGTTTGATATTATGTGATAGATGTCTACCTCTAGAACAAGTCCCATTGACTCACCTAATAATAATGAAGAGTCAAATGTAAATTGAAATGATTCGTGGACTGATTCACAAGTTCCCGAAGAGGAACCGGAAGAAGAGTCGGAACCAGAAGAAGAATCGGAACCAGAAGAAGAATCGGAACCGGATGAAGAAATAGAACCGGTGGGGGAAATAATAAAACGGTTAAGTAAAAGAAAATCCTCAACCAACCGACCAAGGTTAATTATGGTCAATGGTGTTTCCGCTAAGGAAGCAAAATATTGGGAGGATTACCAATTCTCCGATGAATCGGATTCTGACGAGAATTCCGATGATGTTATAGAAATTACCCCAACTGAATTTAAAAAGGCAAAAGAAAATAATAAGGGAAAGGGCATAAAAATAGAGAAATCTAATTCCAACCCCGATGAACTTTATATGTATCGTCAACCCCCGAAGTCCTTAAGTTGTAACAATGACCCGGGAACCTCTAAACCACCAGGTTTTTCTAAACCAATGTGGACAACGACGGCTCGTATTAGGGGAACATCATATATCCCTAGAAACTTGGCAAAACGAACCAAAACCGAACAAGAAGAAACGAGCGAGTCGGAATAAGATAGTTGTATTCGTGTGGTGTAATATATGTAATATAGTGTGCTTATGCTTTATGATATATGTAAAAATTGCTTGTATTAATAAGTATTTTTTTTATGAATCTAACTCTTGTCTATTTTACAGTATAAAAACACAAAATGGATAGACAACCCAATATTTTAAGAGACCTACCCGGAGACATGATTGATGAAATCTTGTCTAGAGTCGGTCAGAATTCTTCGGCACAACTATTTAAGGCGAGATCAGTTTGTAAGACATTCGAAGAACGTTCCAAGAATGCCTTGGTTTATAAAAGGCTTTCGTTCGAAAGATGGGGGATATCACATTGGGAAATCCATAAGTTACGATGTGTTTACTTTGACGCATATATTGCGGGGAACCCAAATGCTATTCTACGCAATGGGTTAAGAAATTATTTTGACTCAATATATCCGAATATTGGACTTCGTGATTTAGAAAAAGCGGCTAACATGCAACATAAAGAAGCATGTTATGCTTACGGATTAGTAATGTTCGCTTCTCACCAAAGTGAGAACAAGAACATCGGCCTACAACCATTAAACAAAACGTTCCCACAAGTGATGGAGTCGGTAATTGGGGTAAGAAATGAGGTTTTTAGATTGTTACTGGACTGTTGGACATTACGTAACCCTTGTCCCTTTGACGACGTTACAACACGCTGTCTTATTAACGGCCATAACGGTTATGTTCCACAAGACCAAGGATGGGAAGTAGTCCTAGTAAAACCAGAATGCATGACTTGTTTCTGGACGTATGAATTACGTGTCTTTATTGCCTTTGCTGAACGACTTGTGTACTAGCTAGAATTATCTTCACAACTATCTTGTATCAAAGTTATTGTGTGCTATATTTCATGCTTTATGTAAAATAAGCGGTATTGTAAGTTTGTAAAATATTGTATAAAAGTTTGAACGCGAAATATTATTATAATCAGTTTTTCATATAGAATTGTAGTAGTTGAATTGTATATTAGCTACTAAGTATGAACTTAACGGGTAGGTACTACCCGAATTTAAACTTATAAAACGCTAATATGAAGAAAAAGCTTTTATAAATGAGTTCATATTATGCTACGAAATACTATTAACTACTCTTAATATTCTGTATGATTAACTTGTTCCATTTGACTATTTTGAAGGAAATGGCACTGACTACTCGACACACCGTGAATATGAATGAAGAGGAATTCCGTACTTTTCTAGCTTCAAACATAGCCGCAGTACAGGCTGCGCTACATACCAACAATAGCCTTGGATCTAGCAGTACAGGAAATCGTGTAGGATGCACCTACAAAGAATTCACTGCCTGCAAACCTTTGGAATTTGATGGAACCGAAGGACCGATCGGATTGAAACGGTGGACCGAGAAGGTCAAATCGGTGTTTGCCATAAGTAAGTGTACTGAAGAGGACAAAGTAAAGTACGCTACGCATACCTTCACAGGTTCCGCGTTAACATGGTGGAATACCTATCTAGAGCAAGTGGGACAAGACGATGCGTACGCACTACCGTGGTCAGCATTCAAGCACTTGATGAACGAGAAGTACCGTCCCAGAACCGAGGTCAATAAGCTCAAGACAGAACTTAGAGGGTTACGAACCCAAGGATTTGATATTACCACGTACGAAAGATGATTCACAGAATTGTGCCTATTGTGTCAGGGAGCATTCGAAGATGAGGAAGAGAAGATCGACGCGTTTGTGAAAGGATTATCGGAAAGAATCCAAGAAGATATAAGTTCCCACGAGCCCGCCTCCATACAACAGGCATGTAGAATGGCTCACAAACTAGTGAACCAAATTGAAGAAAGAATTAAAGAACAGACAGCTGAAGAGGCCAATGTGAAGCAAGTCAAAAGAAAGTGGGAGGAAAACGGTGATAAGAATCACCAATACAACAACAACAGCAATTACAACAATAATCGCAACAATTATCCCAACAATCGCAACAGCAATCGCAACTACAACAAACGGCCCAACAACAACAACAACAACAACAACAGCAACTACAACAATCATTCCAACAACAATAATAACCGCAACAACAACAACAATCAGAAGCAGCTATGCCAAAGGTGTGAAAAGTATCACTCGGGGTTCTGCACCAAATTTTGCAACAAGTGTAAAAGAAATGGTCATAGCGCGGCGAAGTGTGAGGTCTACGGACCAGGGGTTAATAGAACGAAAGGAACAAATGGTGTCGGAACGAGTAATGGCGGAGCAAGTAGTGTCGGAGCAAGTTATGCCAATGTAGTTTGTTATAAATGTGGAAAATCGGGCCACATTATTAGAAATTGCCCGAACCAGGAGAACACGAATGGACAAGGCCGCGGAAGAGTTTTCAATATTAATGCGGCAGAGGCACAGGAAGACCCGGAGCTTGTTACGGATACGTTTCTTATTGACAATAAATCTGCTTACGTTTTATTTGATTCGGGTGCGGATAGAAGCTATATGAGTAGAGATTTTTGTGCTAAATTAAGTTGTCCATTGACGCCTTTGGATAGTAAATTTTTACTCGAATTAGCAAATGGTAAATTAATTTCAGCAGATAATATATGTCGGAATCGAAAAATTAAACTGGTTAGCGAAACATTTAAGATTGACTTGATACCAGTAGAGTTAGGGAGTTTTGATGTGATAATCGGTATGGACTGGTTGAAAGAAGTGAAAGCAGAGATCGTTTGTTACAAAAACGCAATTCGCATTATACGAGAAAAAGGAAAACCCTTAATGGTGTACGGAGAAAAGGGCAACACGAAGCTACATCTTATTAGTAATTTGAAGGCACAAAAACTAATAAGAAAAGGTTGCTATGCTGTTCTAGCACACGTCGAGAAAGTACAAACTGAAGAAAAGAGCATCAATGATGTTCCCGTCGCAATAGAATTTCCCGATGTATTTCCGAAAGAATTACCGGGATTACCCCCACATCGATCCGTT
The DNA here is from genome assembly GCF_046630445.1 of Rutidosis leptorrhynchoides. Lineage (NCBI taxonomy): Eukaryota > Viridiplantae > Streptophyta > Magnoliopsida > Asterales > Asteraceae > Rutidosis > Rutidosis leptorrhynchoides. The sequence continues at coordinate 498,638,644 of NC_092336.1, read as the reverse complement.
GAATTTCCAATAGATCTTGTACCAGGAGCTGCACCAATAGCTCGTGCTCCTTACAGACTCGCACCCAGCGAGATGAAAGAACTGCAAAGCCAATTACAAGAACTTTTAGAGCATGGTTTCATTCGACCAAGCACATCACCGTGGGGAGCTCCTGTTTTGTTTATCAAGAAGAAAGATGGTACATTCAGGTTGTGTATCGACTACCGAGAGTTGAACAAACTTACCATCAAGAACCGCTACCCACTACCGAGAATCGACGACTTATTTGATCAACTACATGGCTCGTCTATTTAATCAAAGATTGACTTACGTTTCGGGTATCATCAAATGCGGGTGAAAGAAGATGATATTCCAAAGACTGCTTTCAGAACACGTTACGGTCATTACGAGTTTATGGTCATGCCATTTGGTTTAACTAATGCACCAGCTGTGTTCATGGACCTTATGAACCGAGTGTGTGGACCATACCTTGACAAGTTTGTAATTGTTTTCATTGATGACATACTTATTTACTCAAAGAATGACCAAGAACACGGTGAACATTTGAGAAAGGTGTTAGAAGTATTGAGGAAGGAAGAATTGTACGCTAAATTTTCAAAGTGTGCATTTTGGTTGGAAGAAGTTCAATTCCTCGGTCACATAGTGAACAAAAAAGGTATTAAGGTGGATCCGGCAAAGATAGAAACTGTTGAAAAGTGGGAAATCCCAAAAACTCCGAAACACATACGCCAATTTTTAGGACTAGCTGGTTACTACAGAAGGTTCATCCAAGACTTTTCCAGAATAGCAAAACCCTTGACTGCATTAACGCATAAAGGGAAGAAATTTGAATGGAAGGATGAACAAGAGAAAGCGTTTCAGTTATTGAAGAAAAAGCTAACTACGGCACCTATATTGTCATTGCCTGAAGGGAATGATGATTTTGTGATTTATTGTGACGCATCAAAGCAAGGTCTCGGTTGTGTATTAATGCAACGAACGAAGGTGATTGCTTATGCGTCTAGACAATTGAAGATTCACGAGCAAAATTATACGACGCATGATTTGGAATTAGGCGCGGTTGTTTTTGCATTAAAGACTTGGAGGCACTACTTATATGGGGTCAAAAGTATTATATATACCGACCACAAAAGTCTTCAACACATATTTAATCAGAAACAACTGAATATGAGGCAGCGTAGGTGGATTGAATTGTTGAATGATTACGACTTTGAGATTCGTTACCACCCGGGGAAGGCAAATGTGGTAGCCGATGCCTTGAGCAGGAAGGACAGAGAACCCATTCGAGTAAAATCTATGAATATAATGATTCATAATAACCTTACTACTCAAATAAAGGAGGCGCAACAAGGAGTTTTAAAAGAAGGAAATTTAAAGGATGAAATACCCAAAGGATCGGAGCAGCATCTTAATTTTCGGGAAGACGGAACCCGGTATAGGGCTGAAAGGATTTGGGTACCAAAATTTGGAGATATGAGAGAAATAGTACTTAGAGAAGCTCATAAAACCAGATACTCAATATATCCTGGAACGGGGAAGATGTACAAGGATCTCAAGAAACATTTTTGGTGGCCGGGTATGAAAGCCGATGTTGCTAAATACATAGGAGAATGTTTGACGTGTTCTAAGGTCAAAGCTGAGCATCAGAAACCATCAGGTCTACTTCAACAACCCGAAATCCCAGAATGGAAATGGGAAAACATTACCATGGATTTCATCACTAAATTGCCAAGGACTGCAAGTGGTTTTGATACTATTTGGGTAATAGTTGATCGTCTCACCAAATCAGCACACTTCCTGCCAATAAGAGAAGATGACAAGATGGAGAAGTTAGCACGACTGTATTTGAAGGAAGTCGTCTCCAGACATGGAATACCAATCTCTTTTATCTCTGATAGGGATGGCAGATTTATTTCAAGATTCTGGCAGACATTACAGCAAGCATTAGGAACTCGTCTAGACATGAGTACTGCCTATCATCCACAAACTGATGGGCAGAGCGAAAGGACAATACAAACACTTGAAGACATGCTACGAGCATGTGTTATTGATTTCGGAAACAGTTGGGATCGACATCTACCGTTAGCAGAATTTTCCTACAACAACAGCTACCATTCAAGCATTGAGATGGCGCCGTTTGAAGCACTTTATGGTAGAAAGTGCAGGTCTCCGATTTGTTGGAGTGAAGTGGGGGATAGACAGATTACGGGTCCGGAGATTATACAAGAAACTACCGAGAAGATCATCCAAATTCAACAACGGTTGAAAACCGCCCAAAGTCGACAAAAGAGCTACGCTGACATTAAAAGAAAAGATATAGAATTTGAAATTGGAGAGATGGTCATGCTTAAAGTTGCACCTTGGAAAGGCGTTGTTCGATTTGGTAAACGAGTAAAATTAAATCCAAGGTATATTGGACCATTCAAGATTATTGATCGTGTCGGACCAGTAGCTTACCGACTTGAGTTACCTCAACAACTCGCGGCTGTACATAACACTTTCCACGTCTCAAATTTGAAGAAATGTTTTGCTAAAGAATATCTCACTATTCCGTTAGATGAAATCCAAATCAACGAAAAACTCCAATTCATCGAAGAACCCGTCGAAATAATGGATCGTGAGGTTAAAAGACTTAAGCAAAACAAGATACCAATTGTTAAGGTTTGATGGAATGCTCGTAGAGGACCCGAGTTCACCTGGGAGCGTGAAGATCAGATGAAGAAGAAATACCCGCATCTATTTCCAGAAGATTCGTCAACACCTTCAACAGCTTAAAATTTCGAGACGAAATTTATTTAACGGGTAGGTACTGTAGTGTCCCGAACTTTTCCATGTTTATATATATTAATTGAGATTGATATTTACATGATTAAATGTTTCCAACATGTTAAGCAATCAAACTTGTTAAGACTTGATTAATTGAAATATGTTTCATATAGACAAGTGACCACCCAAGTTGACCGGTGATTCACGAACGTTAAAACTTGTAAAAACGACATGACGATATATATATATGGATATACATATGGTTAACATGAGATTATGATAAGTAAGTATCTCCATAAGTATATTAACAATGAGTTATATACATATAAACAAGACTACTAACTTAAGGATTTCGAAACGAGACATATATGTAACGATTATCGTTGTAACGACATTTAAATGTATATATATCATACTAAGATATATTAATATATCATAATATCATGATAATATAATAATTTAACATCTCATTAGATATAATAAACAATGGGTTAACAACATTAATTGAGATCGTTAACTTAAAGGTTTCAAAACAACACTTACATGTAACGACTAACGATGACTTAACGACTCAGTTAAATTGTATATACATGTAGTGTATTTAGATGTATTAAAATACTTTTGGAAGACTTCAAGACATATATCAAAACACTCATACTTAACGAAAATGGTTACAGTTACTTTCCCATTTTTTCTTTCATCAAGAATTCTAGTCGTATTCTTACCCGTATTATACACAGCTTCAAAACGTACTTACTATGGGTATATACCAATAGGAACTAGCATGGGATTCCACTCTTGATTATGTCATGCATGACTAATTAATTTTAACTTCTACCATGAGCTAGTCAACTAACTAGAACTCCTTTTAACTCCACTCACCACTCACCAATTACCACTCATCATTCACTCCATTTCACTTCCAATTCTCTTTCTAATTCTCTCTCAACACACCCACATTATTATGAACGTATTTTTCCAGTAGTTAATCATCATCTTCATCAAAAATCACTTCAAGAATCAAGCTATAATCATCATAGGAAGAACACTTCAAGAACACTTCAAGAACACTTCAAAAATCCCTTCAAGTTTACTAATTTACTTCCAAGCTTTCTAATCCATTCCAAGTAATCATCTAAGATCAAGAAACCTTTGTTATATACAGTAGGTTATCTTTCTTATTCAAGATAATATTCATATTCAAACTTTGATTCAATTTCTATAACTATAAACTATCTTAATTCGAGTAAAAATCTTACTTGAACTTGTTTTTGTGTCATGATCCTACTTCAAGAACTTTCAAGCCATCCAAGATCCTTTGAAGCTAGATCATTTCTTGTCACTTCCAGTAGTTTTACCTACTAAACTTGAGGTAGTAATGATGTTCATAACATCATTCGATTCATATATATAAAACTATCTTATTCGAAGGTTTAAACTCGTAATCACTAGAACATAGTTTAGTTAATTCTAAACTTGTTCGCAAAAAAAAGTTAATCCTTCTAACTTGACTTTTAAAATTAACTAAACACATGTTCTATATCTATATGATATGCTAACTTAATGATTTAAAACCTGGAAACACGAAAAACACCGTAAAACCGGATTTACGCCATCGTAGTAACACCGCGGGCTATTTTGGGTTAGTTAATTAAAAACAATGATAAACTTTGATTTAAAAGTTGTTATTCTGAGAAAATGATTTTTATTATGAACATGAAACTATATCCAAAAATTATGGTTAAACTCAAAGTGGAAGTATGTTTTCTAAAATGGTCATCTAGACGTCGTTCTTTCGACTGAAATGACTACCTTTACAAAAACGACTTGTAACTTATTTTTCCGACTATAAACCTATACTTTTTCTGTTTAGATTCATAAAATAGAGTTCAATATGAAACCATAGCAATTTGATTCACTCAAAACGGATTTAAAATGAAGAAGTTATGGGTAAAACAAGATTGGATAAATTTTCTCATTTTAGCTACGTGAAAATTGGTAACAAATCTATTCCAACCATAACTTAATCAACTTGTATTGTATATTATGTAATCTTGAGATACCATAGACACGTATACAATGTTTCGACCTATCATGTCGACACATCTATATATATTTCGGAACAACCATAGACACTCTATATGTGAATGTTGGAGTTAGCTATACAGGGTTGAGGTTGATTCCAAAATATATATAGTTTGAGTTGTGATCAATACTGAGATACGTATACACTGGGTCGTGGATTGATTCAAGATAATATTTATCGATTTATTTCTGTACATCTAACTGTGGACAACTAGTTGTAGGTTACTAACGAGGACAGCTGACTTAATAAACTTAAAACATCAAAATATATTAAAAGTGTTGTAAATATATTTTGAACATACTTTAATATATATGTATATATTGTTATAGGTTCGTGAATCAACAGTGGCCAAGTCTTACTTCTCGACGAAGTAAAAATCTGTGAAGGTGAGTTATAGTCCCACTTTTAAAATCTAATATTTTTGGGATGAGAATATATGCAGGTTTTATAAATGATTTACAAAATAGAAACAAGTACGTGAAACTACATTCTATGGTTGAATTATCGAAATCGAATACGCCCCTTTTTATTAAGTCTGGTAATCTAAGAATTAGGGAACAGACACCCTAATTGACGCGAATCCTAAAGATAGATCTATTGGGCCTAACAAACCCCATCCAAAGTACCGGATGCTTTAGTACTTCGAAATTTATATCATATCCGAAGGGTGTCCCGGAATGATGGGGATATTCTTATATATGCATCTTGTTAATGTCGGTTACCAGGTGTTCACCATATGAATGATTTTTATCTCTATGTATGGGATGTGTATTGAAATATGAAATCTTGTGGTCTATTGTTACGATTTGATATATATAGGTTAAACCTATAACTCACCAACATTTTTGTTGACGTTTAAAGCATGTTTATTCTCAGGTAAATATTAAGAGCTTCTGCTGTTGCATACTAAAATAAGGACAAGATTTGGAGTCCATGTTTGTATGATATTGTGTAAAAACTGCATTCAAGAAACTGATTTCGATGTAACATATTTGTATTGTAAACCATTATGTAATGGTCGTGTGTAAACAGGATATTTTAGATTATCATTATTTGATAATCTACGTAAAGCTTTTTAAACCTTTATTTATGAAATAAAGGTTATGGTTTGTTTTAAAAATGAATGCAGTCTTTGAAAAACGTCTCATATAGAGGTCAAAACCTCGCAACGAAATCAATTAATATGGAACGTTTTTAATCAATAAGAACGGGACATTTCATTCGTCCATATGGATTTGGAGCGATCGTCACAGTTGGTATCAGAGCGTTGGTCCTAGTGAACCAGGTCTTGCATAAGTGTGTCTAACTGATAGTTGTTAGGATGCATTAGTAAGTCTGGACTTCGACTGTGTCTGCATGTCAAAAGTTTTGCTTATCATTTCTTGTCAGAAATTACCTGTCTATCATCTTAAGTCTAAACGCATCTTATTGCATTGATTACATAGATAGTGTATAGACAAAATTCATATCTTGGCATATCTATTACAGTAAACTTTGACTGCCATCTTCCGAAAATTTCTCCATAATTTACGGGATTTTGGTATTATATATACATATGTAAATTATGTATTGAAGAGTACCAATCAAATTCTATAATCTATTTCATATCAAAAATCATCCCTCTAATTATACAAGATGGATCACGTATCTAGTTCAAATTCCTTAAATTCCGACAGCTATTCCGATATGGATATTCACCTGAACTCTGAAGAAAGTGTAACCGGAATGGATCAACCAATCAGCCATCACCTATTCTGGATGAATTGGGGATGGGTTCGTAGCCTACTTAATCATTGGACACAAGAAGAAGGTGATCCCTTCCATCCACCACATTCACCTCTTGGCGAAGAACCTGAAGCACTTACCGACGAACCTATTCGTAATACTATTTTCTCTCTCATTTCCAGAGTATCTCATCATGATTATATACTATCCCATATTATAAATCTTATTTATCCGATCATCCAAACCACCGATCATCCCTGTATAATAGAAGAAGTCAACGAGCTTCGTGCTCGGGTAGTGGCTTTGGAGAATATGGTGCAAGGGTTACGGACACCAGCAGCAGCACCCGCAGCATAACCGGTACCACCATCATCCACACCAACAGGATCATTACCACCACCAACAACCACATCCGTATCACACGCCTCAACATCACAATCTGTACCTCGAATATCAACATCATACGCACCATAGGTACCAAGAAGTACCAGCAACGACAAATGATGAAGTATGGATTCATAACTTCATCGAAGAAACATTCTACGGCGATTATGTAATTTCTAAAGTTTAGAGATTATCTATTCTAGCCTTAACCCTAAATCAGATAGAGTAGAAACCCTTATCCGAATGGTGTAAGATACAAGCTAGACTTGTTTTACCAACAGCATCAACAGTACCCTTAGCCTCACCAGCACAGTCAGTGCTGTCAGCATCGTTAGAATCAGCAGCACCTCTAACATCACAAGCTCCGTCAGTTCAAGAAAGCACCGTGGACATCATTACGAGTCAACAACGAGTATATTGTATCAATGAGTTATGAAGTAATAACTCAATTCATCTAAAGAATTTATATGTATATCTTATATATATAAATTTTAAAACCATCATGAATCTTTTCGTACTAAGCTATTACGTGTGAATTTTAAGGGGTAGATACTACTCGGTTAATTCATATTACTAATATGCTATGATGTACATCCTTCGTTAACAACTTAACCATAGTTAACTACAATATCTGTTTCAACTCAATGAATTCCATTTCATAATGAACTTAGTGTATTAATCAATTACATGTTTGATTTTACACTTTTATCTTCGATGTACTCGAAACTTTCTAGAAAACATCATTTATATCTTATGAAGTTCATAAGATTTCCACGAGCATCAACATCCTTCACCGAGGAATAAGAATAAATAATGAAGTATTGATTTCATTAGTGAAATACTCAGCGAAGATTATGTAATCCTTAATGTTTTAGAGATTATTCATTCAATTCAAAAATCAAATGAGCTTAATATGATATTAACTCATCAAATTTGTATTACATCTGAAGAAGATATACATACATATATTTTCATAAAGACGGTAATAAAAAAAAAATTCTTTTGTACAAAGTATTAATTGTGAAATCTTTAACGGGTAGGTAATACTCGGGAAATATATAAGTTCACGATTAATATGTTATACTGTACATTCTTCAACTTTGATTCAAAAATTATTAACTATGCTCACAGCGATATACAATCGTTTTCATACAAATTCAATTACATATTCTGATTTTGAAAAATTAGAATCCAAGCCAAGATTTAACAGAAAACATCACTCTTAGATTCTTACATCTTTCAAATGCTATACTTTGACTTCAAAACTGTGCTAGAACATCACTTCTATTCATAAACCCAGAAAAAAAAAGAAAAAAAATTGTATTGTTCAAAATTCTAGAACATCATATGTATCTTGACAATTACAATCTTCATGCAAACCCTTCAAACTTTTGAAAACACCTCGGATTGATAACCAACGATTCGGTTATGATAACTTTGAATGCTGATGAAGCAGTAAAAACTGCAAACGACCTTAACAGCCAAAAGTTTGATGATAAAGAATAGTGTGTTGGCAAAGCTCAGAAAAAGAGAAGGTTTGGAACTGAAAAACGGATTGAGCAAAGTATGAAGGAGGCTGTGGATAAATCACAAACACTAAACCTGCCTTCAAAGAATCCAAATTATTCAGTATCTGCTGAAGCCATTAACGAATACCTTGCTTCCGAATCTAAACCCTTGCGGACAATATTCTTCATCATCCTCCGATATTAGAAATTCTAAGATATCATCGTATCTTTCATTATAAATATCCACCATATTTCTGGAGATAATTCCATAATCATTCTCATCGAAAATCAATTTTCTCCTTGCGATATCTGTGTAACATCATAAAAGAAACTATTTTAGTTTCTAAATTCTGAAACCTTCGAGTTTAAAATATGAATATTTTTGAAGTGGTGTTGGGAACTGGAGCATGAGTTAGTAAAATATAATGACACTTGATCAACGTGATTATATTACAGTAAGTCATGCTGAGTTTCTAATGGAACGTGTTAAAGGTTCACAGATCATACCCTCATTATAAACCATGTTACATAACTCTTTCATTCTATTTAACCTCTAAACTATCAAGAAAATATTTTCTTAATGATTCGGTCTTTTTCGAGGTATTCTGGTAATTTGACAAGTCAGATTGTGCTATTACCATTTTTTTTAGAACATTAATTATGTTCATTCCGAAATTCATACCTACGAATTCTGGACTATTATTCGCTTGATTTAAAGTCGGGAAGATAAAACAAAAGCATGAAGCTTCAAAATATCAATGGGAGTATATATAAATCACAATAAATTGGAGAGAGTATTAACTGTAGATGTCAATGATTATGGAAAGACAGAAGCAGAGACATCGAAATATAAGGGAAGATATAAAACCCAACAACCACCCAGAGATTACAAACCGTGTATATCAATGCGTATAGCAATATAAAGACACGGAAGAATAAAAAACACTATATCCCCATGGTAATGGTAGTAGAAAATAACTTCCTTCGGTGGTAGATGAAAAAGAAGAATGACAGATATGAAAGTTAGGAGTATATCAAGAATCAGAACTGGATGAAGCATTTTTCACAATCTTTTGAAAATAGGAAATGAGGAAGAAGATGTAAGAGTGATGAAAATAATGAAACGAAAGAGGTCAATTTATAGCGAAATATCAAACATAGCAATCGAGGCAAATTACGCATTTAATCAAAAGAAATCTTAATTTCCTTAAATTTCAAAGAATCAAATCTTATTTAGATTATGAAGATTTTCTATTCCTTAAATTACGGAAATCAATTGTTAATACGTCAAGAGTTAAGACGAATCTCTATTCTCCATTTCACTCTTTTACGATAACTTCTCTCATACGCTTTGAATAATCAGATTGTTTTATCCATATTATTCAACGGTGATAAAACTCTATTTATCAACACATATACGGCATGAAAACATTTTTATTGTTAGTCATGACTACCTCACTCAAATTTCGGGACGAAATTTATTTAACGGGTAGGTACTGTGATGACCCGAAAATTTCTGACCAAATTTAAACTTAATCTTTGTATGATTAATATTTCTGACACGATAAGCAAAGTCTGTAAAATTGAATCTCAAAATTTTTGAACTACTTTCATATATTCAAATACCTTTCGGTTATTCTTGACGATTCCGAACAATTATATGTATATAGATACATATATATATACTATAACTTGAAAACGTAACAATGTATTAATTGTTTGATACCGTACATTAAACTTATTGGTTTAAATATTTATTTGAATATATATGAAAAGTTGGAATATTAATTGTATGAATAACTTGCGACGTATATTTAAAACGTGTTTATGAATGTTGAAAATATATATTAACTTGGTCATAAAACGATTTGTTATTATATATATATTAACAAATAGCGAGACAATGATTTATAGAAGTAAATGACCAAAACACTCGAAAGTTTAAGATACACTTAGAATGATATAGTTTATTGATAATTTAAGACTATATTTTGACAAAGGTACGAGTCACAAAATGTAAATTGCGAGTTTTCTAAGCGTACGAAAATGCGTTCGAGAAACCGAAACCGGGACATAAGTTGAGTGACAACGTACGAATCATCGGAACGAAAATTGCAAGTCAACTATGCACATGAATTTAATATAATATATAATTAATTATTTAAATTATATATATTATATATATTATATTTAATTATGTCGACAAACAAGAAAACAAAAAATATGTGAGCTGGATCTGACGGCCATGCGATCGCATGAGAAATAGGCATAAAACCCATGCGATCGCATGGGCATCAGATTTCAAAAAGTTGCCTATAAAAGTCCAGTTTCTGCTCGAATTCTTTTACACATATATACTCTGTAAGTATTTAATTATTATAATTATAATAATAATTATTATTATTATAATTATTATAATTATTATTATAATTATTATTATTATTATTATATTATTATTAAGATTATTATTATTATTAATCTTAATATTTTTAGTAATATTATACATAAAATATTACGACGAGGTCATGAGCGTGTCACTTTCAAAACAAGCTTCAAACGGGATAGAACTAAGGAAATTATGGGTTATAGCTATGGAGGTTATGGTTAATGTTCATGGGTATTGTTCGCAAGTCAAACCTAGTATTTATCATCTCTGTTGCGTCCACGTACTTTCCTGCAATATTGAATCTCAATATTGATACGTGAGCATTCATATCTTATCTTTTATATATTAATAGTGTATACATGTCTAGTGCTCGAGTATATATTTATACATGCCTGTATGTTAAATTTCGTCGTTAAACAGTTTATAATGAATCACGAATTAAATACATATATTACTGGTAAAAGGTATATGATATACATGTTTTCGGAAAGCTGGTGAAAAATCAATAACTTTTCATTTAGAAATCGCGTAATTTCGATGAACGAATCAAAAGATATGGTCAACTGAATTATAATTGACGTTAATTGGAATTGCTTTTAAATCTGCAATTAATATTTAAACAACCTATTTATGAGATTGATAAAATACTACTAGCCAAGTAAATGAATCCTTATATAAGGCACGTCTCGTTTTGTTGAACAATTGTCAAAATTGACTTTTTGAAATGACTTTTGATAACTTTTGTATGTCGATCTTGAGCATTAGGATTGTGATACACTATAACCCAACCTAGTTTATTAGACATGTATTGAAAAACATATGTTCTCTAGGTTGAGATCTACGGTTAATCTTGCATTCCGAGTTACGATCACTTTTTGATGAATGACCTTATGTGCTGCTAAGGTGAGTTTCATTGCTCCCTTTTTAATTGCTTTTGCAATCTATATTTTTGGGCTGAGAATACATGCACTTTATTTTAAACACAATGGATACAAGTACATACTAAATTCTACACTGAGTTTGAACCGAAAATCCCTTAGCTTTGGTAACTAGTAACTGCCGGTTATAAGAACTGGTGGGCGCGAGTAGTAGTATATGGATCCATAGGGCTTGATATCCCCGTCTGAGCTAGAGCGCTAGCCTTTTAACGGACGTATGCTATTTGAGAAGCGTACACGTTGGTTTACGTGTATTATTAAGATGATTATACAAAGGGTATAAATTATATATACGTTAAGTTTAGTTGCCAGGGTGCTCAATTTCGTAGAATATTTTGATAAACGTTTCGGATGAAACAACTGAAATCTTGTGATCCACCTTTATATACAGATTATGAAAAACACTAAAACTATGAACTCACCAACCTTTGTGTTGACACTTGTTAGCATGTTTATTCTCAGGTTTCCTAGAAGTCTTCCATTGTTTGCTTATATGTTAGACAAGCTATGTGCATGGAGTCTTACATGGCATATTTATCAAGGAAACGTTGCATTCACCAAATCATCACCATGTATCTTATTTTGACTGCATTGTCAACGGAATTACTATTGTAAACTATTATTTACGGTGATTGTCTATATGTAGAAATCATCAGATGTCGAAAACCTTTTATTTAAATATTCATTTATGGTGTGCCTTTTCAAAAGAATGCAATGTTTACAAAACGTATCATATAGAGGTCAAATACCTCGCAATGAAATCGATGAATGACGTGTTCGTCCATATGGATTTGGAGCGATCGTCACATCTTTGGTTAAATGCGATGATCTGTCGAGATTGTTCTATCTGATATTTCACTATAAATTAACTTCTTCCATTCCTTTACTTTTACCATTTTCTATATTCAATTCCCAAATTCAAAAGATTTTGAAAATGCTTAATCCAGTTCTAATCCTTGTCCTTATCCTTACTATCACAACAATCATTCTCCTTTTCCAACTTCCACCGGAGGAACCTGTTTTCTTCTACTTCACCCTTGGGGTTATAGTGTTTTTAATTCTCTCGTGTCTTTATGTTGCGATAAACATTGATATACACGGTTTGTAATTTCTATGTTGTTATTGGGCTTTATATTTTCTCTTATATTTTAGAGCTCCGTGCTTTTGTTTTCTCTTCCCGACTTTAAATTAAGCTAGTAATGGTCCAGAATTCGTAAATAGGAAATTTCGAATGAACATGACTAATGTTCTAAGAAAGAAATTGTAATAGCGTGATCTTGATTGGTTAAATTACCCAAATTCAGGAGAAAAGATAGAACTATCAAGAAATTATGTTCTTGATATGTTTATATACTAGATAGAGTGTAAGAGTCGTGTAACATGACACATGATAACGTTATGGTCTGTGAACCATCATGTTTCATTAAAAATTCAGCATGACTTACTGTAATATAATCACGTTGATCAAGTATCATTATATTATACTAACTCATGCATCAGTTCCCAACACTTCTTCAAAAACATTCATATTTTAAATTCGAAGGTTCACAGAATATAGAAACTAAAACAGTTTCCTTTTATGATATAATACAGATAGCACGGAGAGATAATTAATATCGGATGAGAATATTTATGAAGATATCTTCAGAAATATTGAGGATATTAATAAAGAAATATACGATGATATCTTAGAATTTCTAATATCGAAGGATGATGAAGCAGATTTTTCCGTAACAGTTTAGAGTCAGGAGCAAGGTATTCGTTAATGACTTCAGCAGATACTGAATCATTTGGATTCTTTGAAGGCAGTTTAGTCTTTGTGATTTGTCCACGGCTTTCTTCATAGTTTCGCATAATCCGCTTTTCGGTACTAAATTTTCTATTAAGCGTTCCCAACCTTCCATTCTTTATTATCAAACTTTTGGCCGTTTAGACCATCTACAATTTTGCTGTTTCCTCTGCATTTAATGCTACCATATCCGAATTATCGGTTATCAATCCGAGGTGATTTCAAGAGAATTGTGTTTTTAGATGATTAAACGATGATGGTAATATGGTGGAATATAAAAAGTTTTCCGGTAACAATAAAAGAGAACACGTATATATCAAGGTTATAATAAGGTTGTTTCGAACGAAAGTCGAAATTAACTTGCTGAAGCTGTGACAAAATTTGCTACTTTGGAAAGGGATTGCAAAGTTATTTTCGGTAATAACAATGCCAAAGGAGCGAGCACAGATACGTGTGAAACGTTTACTCAGTTTCTGAGAGTTTTTCAGGTGCATAACTATATGCATAAATCTTTTCTTCCGTAGATGAAGTGCGGTTTGTTCATCCTCTCGATTGAGGTGTGGTCATGAATCATAAAAGGTTTGAACGCAGATTGTAATCGTCAAGATAAAAATGAGGTTTAAGATGCAATCAAGTGGCAAACTTGAAGAAATGTTTAGTTTCATATGTTATAATCAATATTTTAATTCATTTTAATTGTCCAATATTATTAGTCCACAATCGATAGTCCACAGTTAACAGTCCAATAATTCATATATAGTTTAATATATAATATTCGAATTAATTAATACGTATTCGTGACCCATTGTATACATGTCTCAGACTCGATCACAACTCAAAGTATATATATTATTATAGAATCAACCTCAACCCTGTATAGCGAACTCGATCATTACAACATATAGAGTGTCTATGGTTATTCCAAATAATATATATAGATGCGTCGATATGATATGTCAAAACATTGTATACGTGTCCCGATATTTAAAGTGCGTAAAAATAAATAACAGAAATTAAATGATGATAAATAAAGTGCGTAAATTAAATAACAGAAATTATATGATGGTAAATAAAATTGCGAGAATGTAAATTGCGATAATTAAATTGCAATAAATAAAATGTAATCAGTTTGTTAGGAACAATTAGCTAGGAACAATTAGCGTGGATTCTTAGCAAAATTTCTCATAGTTAATTTGTTTGTTTCTAACAAATTTTATTTTGTCAAATGTTTTCTTCATTATGCCACTTGTTGGTTTCCGATAAATCAAAATCCAAATATAAAATTGGATGAAAATGGTTATTCTGTGGTGAACGGATTTGTATATCGGTGGATGTAAGTAGGATAGTAAACGACTGTTGAATCAGCTTCGAAGAATGTACAGTGTAACTTATTAATGTGAAATATGAATATTCCTCGGGTATTACCTACCCGTTAAAATATTTTCACCATTAACAGTTTGTACAAAAGAATTTTTAATTACAATCTTTATGAAAATATACTTACATATATATTTTCGTCAGATGTAATCATAGATTTAATGAGTTAATATAATATTAATCTCATTTGATTCACTGTTAGATCTAGAATACATAATCTCTAAAACATTAGAGATTACATAATCATCATGAAGAACGAAGGTAATTGATGTAAAACGATACGTAGAACGATGATTATGATCGAGGTACAGAATGAGATGTTGAGGCATGGATTGTTGATGGTACGGGTGCTGTTACTGATGGTACTGTTGATGCCGGTGATGTTGCCGAAGCTGGTATATTTTGCACCATATTTTCCAAAGCTACAACTCGGGCGCGAAGCTCGTTGACTTCTTCTATTACACCGGGATGATTGTCGGTTTGGAAGAGTGGATGAATAAGATCTAAAATATGAGATAATATATAATCGTGACGGGATAATCTGGAAATGAGAGAGAAAGTGGTATCACGAACAGGTTCGCCGGTAAGTGCTTCAGGTTCATTGCCAAGTGGGCAATATGGTGGATGGAAGGGATCACCTTCTTCTTGTCTCTAATGATTAAGTAGGCTACGAACCCATCAGATGAATTGGGGATGGATGATTGGTTAATTCATTCCAGTTACACTGCTTTCGGAGCTCGAGTGGGAATCCATATCAGAATAGCTATCGGAATCTGAGGGACTCGAACTGGTTGAGGGATTCATCTCGTACGATCAGATGAAGGATTTTCGATAAGAAATAGATTATAGGATGTAGATTAGTACCCTGCAATACATAATTTACATATGCATATATAATACTAAAATCCCATAAGTTACGGAGGAATCTACGGAAGCTGTCAAGCAAAGGTAACAATAACAGATACGCTAAGATATGAATTTTGTCTACACACTATTCATGCAATCAATGCAGTAAGATGTGTCTAGACTAAGAATGATAAGCAGGTAATTTTCGACACGAAATTATAAGCAAAACTTTTGACATGAAGACACGGTCGAAGTCCAGACTCACTAATGCATCTAAACAACTATCAATTAGACACACTAATGCAAGACCTGGTTCGTTAAGACCACCGCTCTGATACCACATGAAGCGACTCGTCCTAATCTATAAGGACGAATACGAATACATATGATTCCATTGCGAGGTATTTGACCTCTATATGATACATTTTACAAACATTGCATTCGTTTTTAAAAGAAAAACTTTCATTACATCGAAAGTTGACGACATGAAATGTCCCGTTCATATTGATTATAAACGCTCCATATTAATTGATTTCATTGCGAGGTTTTGACCTCTATATGAGACGTTTTTCAAAGACTGCATTCGTTTTTAAAACAAACCATAACCTTTATTTTATCGACAAGGTTAAAAAGTCACCACCTAGATTATCCAGAAATAATAATCTAAAATATCACACTTACACACTACCAATACATATTGGTTTATAATTTTAATATGTTACAACAAAGTAAATCTCGAATGCAGTTTTAAACAATATTATACAACATGCTGACACCACATCTTATCCATATATTAGTATGCAACAATGGAAGCTCTTAATAATCACCTGAGAATAAACATGCTTTAAACGTCAACAAAAATGTTGGTTAGTTATAGGTTTAACCTATATATTTATCAAATCGCAATAATAGACCACGAGATTTCATATTTCAATATACATCCCATACATAGATATAAAAATCATTCATATGGTGAACACCTGGTAACCGACCTTAACAAGATGCATATAGAATATCCCCTATCATTCCGGGACTCCCTTCGGACATGATGAATTCGAAGTACTAAAGCATACGGTAATTTGGATGGGGCTCGTTGGGCCCAATAGATCTATCTTTAGGATTCGCGTCAATTAGGGTGTCTGTTCCCTAATTCTTAGATTACCAGACTAAAAAGGGGCATATTCGGTTTAATAATCCAGCCATAGAATGTAGTTTCATTTACTTGTGTCTATTTTGTAAAACATTTATAAAACTGCATGTATTCTCATCCCAAAATATTAGATTTTAAAAGTGGGACTATAACTCACTTTCACAGATTTTTACTTCGTCGGGAAGTAAGACTTGGCCACTGGTTGATTCATTAACCTATAATAAATATGTACATATATATCAAAGTATGTTCAAAATATATTTACAACATTTTTAATACGTTTTGCTGTTTTAAGTTTATTAAGTCAGCTGTCCTCGTTAGTAACCTACAACTAGTTGTCCACAGTTAGATGTACAAAAAATAAAGCAATATATATTATCTCAAATCAATCCATGACCTCGTGTATACAAGCCTCGGGCTAGATCACAACTCAAAGTATATATAATATTTTGGAATCAACCTCAACCCTGTATAGCTAACTCCAACATTACTGCATATAGAGTGTCTATGGTTGTTCCGAAATATATATATATATATATATATATATATATATATATATATATATATATATATATATATATATATATATATATATATATATATATATATATATGGGTCGATATGATATGTCAAAACATTGTATTCGTGTCTATGATATTCCAAGATTACATAATATATTAGAATACATGTATAATATAATATGAGTTAGCTAGGATATGATTAATATAGATTTGCTACCAATTTTCACGTAGCTACAACAAGCAAAAATATCCAATCGTGTTTTACCCATAACTTCTTTGTTTTAAAATACGTTTTGAGTGATTCAAGTTGCTATGATTTCATATTGAACTTAAGTTTATAAATCTAAACAGAAAAAGTATAATTTTATAGTCGGAAATACAGGTTATAAGTCATTTTTGTAAAGGTAGTCATTTCAGTCGAAAGAACGACGTCTAGATGACCATTTTGGAAAACATACTTCCACTTTGAGTTTAACCATGATTTTTGGATATAGTTTCATGTTCATAAGAAAAATCATTTTCCCAGAAGAACAACTTTTAAATCAAAGTTTATCATAGTTTTTAATTAACTAATCCAAAACAGCCCGCGGTGTTACTACGACGGCGTATATCCAGTTTTACGGTGTTTTTCGTGTTTTCAGGTTTTAAATCATTAAGTTAGCATATCATATAGATATAGAACATGTGTTTAGTTGATTTTAAAAGTCAAGTTAGAAGGATTAACTTTTGTTTGCGAACAAGTTTAAAATTAACTAAACTATGTTCTAGTGATTACATGTTCAAATCTTCGAATAAGATAGTTATACATATATTAATCGAATGATGTTATGAACATCATTACTACCTCAAGTTTAGTAGGTAAACCTACTGAAAATGATGAAAAAATAACTTGAGTTTCAAAGGATCTTTGATGGCTTGGAAGTTCTTGAAATAGAATCATGACACAAAAACAAGTTCAAGGAAGTTTATTACTCGAATTAAGATAGTTATAGTTATAGAAATTGAATCAAAGCTTGAATATGAATATTACCTTGATTTAGAAAGATAACCTATTGTAAATAACAAAGGTTTCTTGATCTTAGATGATTGCTTGGAATGGATTAGGAAACTTGGAAGTAAACTTGTAAACTTGAAAGTGTTCTTGATGTGTTCTTGAGTGATTATTTTTATGATGATTATAGGTGAAATGTCCCGTTCATATTGATTATAAATGTTCCATATTAATTGATTTCATCGCGAGGTTTTGACCTCTATATGAGACGTTTTTCAAAGACTGCATTTATTTTTAAAACAACCATAACCTTTATTTTATCTATAAAGGTTTAAAAAGCATTACGTAGATTATCAAATAATGATAATCTAAAATATACCGTTTACACACGACCATTACATAATAGTTTACAATAAGAATATATTACATCAAAAATAAGTTTCTTGAATGCAGTTTTTACATAATATCATACAAGCATGGACTGCATATAGAGTGTCTATGGTTGTTCCAAATAATATATACACATGGGTCGATATGATATGTCAAAACATTTGCATACGTGTCTATGGTATCCCAAGATTACATAATATATTAGAATACATGTATAATACAATATAAGTTAGCTAGGATATGATTAATATAGATTTGTTACCAATTTTCACGTTGCTACAACAAGAAAAATTATCCAATCTTGTTTTACCCATAACTTCTTCGTTTTAAATCCGTTTTGAGTGAATCAAATTGCTATGGTTTCATATTGAACTCTATTTTATGAGTCTAAACAGAAAAGGTATAGGTTTATAGTCGGAAATTTAAGTTACATGTCAATTACTAAAGAGGTAGTCATTTCCGTCGAAAAACGACATCTTGATGACCATTTTGGAAAACATACTTTCACTTTGAGTTTAACCATGATTTTTGGATATAGTTTCATGTTCATAAGAAAAATCATTTTCCCATAAGAACAACTTTTAAATCAAAGTTTATCATAGTTTTTAATTAACTAACCCAAAACAGCCCTCGGTGTTACTACGACGGCGTATGTCCGGTTTTACGGTTTTCTTCATGTTTTCAGGTTTTAAATCATTAATTTAGCATATAATAAAGATATAGAACATGTGTTTAGTTGATTTTAAAAGTCAATTTAGAAGGATTAACTTTTGTTTGCGAACAAGTTTAGAATTAACTAAACTATGTTCTAGTGATTACAAGTTTAAACCTTCGAATAAGATAGCTTTATATGTAGGAATTGAATGATGTTATGGACATCATTACTACCTCAAGTTTTCTGGATAAAGCTACTGTAAATGATAATAATGGATCTGGCTCCAAAGGATCCTTGGATGGCTTGAAAGTTCTTGAAGTAGAATCATGACACGAAAACAAGTTCAAGTAAGATTTCCACTCGAAATAAGATTGTTATAGTTATAGAAATTGAATCAAAGTTTGAATATGAGTATTACCTTATATTAGAAAGATATCTTACTGTAAATAAAAAAGATTTCTTGAGGTTGGATGATCACTCTACAAGATTGGAAGTAAGCTAGCAAACTTGGAAGTATTCTTGATTTTATGAAACTAGAACTTGTAGAATTTATGAAGAACACTTAGAACTTGAAGATAGAACTTGAGAGAGATCAATTAGATGAAGAAAATTGAAGAATGAAAGTGTTTGTAGGTGTTTTTGGTCGTTGGTGTATGGATTAGATATAAAGGATATGTAATTTTGTTTTCATGTAAATAAGTCATGAATGATTACTCATATTTTTGTAATTTTATGAGATATTTCATGCTAGTTGCCAAATGATGGTTCCCACATGTGTTAGGTGACTCACATGGGCTGCTAAGAGCTAATCATTGGAGTGTATATACTAATAGTACATACATCTAAAAGCTGTGTATTGTACGAGTACGAATACTGGTGCATACGAGTAGAATTGTTGATGAAACTGAACGAGGATGTAATTGTATGCATTTTTGTTAAGTAGAAGTATTTTGATAAGTGTATTGAAGTCTTTCAAAAGTGTACGAATACATATTAAAACACTACATGTATATACATTTTAACTGAGTCGTTAAGTCATCGTTAGTCGTTACATGTAAGTGTTGTTTTGAAACCTTTAGGTTAACGATCTTGTTAAATGTTGTTAACCCAATGTTTATAATATCAAATGAGATTTTAAATTATTATATTATCATGATAATATGATGTATGAATATCTCTTAATATGATATATATACATTAAATGTCGTTACAACGATAATCGTTACATATATGTCTCGTTTCAAAATCATTAAGTTAGTAGTCTTGCTTTTACATATGTAGTTCATTGTTAATATACTTAATGATATGTTTACTTATCATAATATCATGTTAACTATATATATATCCATATATATGTCATCGTATATTTTTTACAAGTTTTAACGTTCGTGAATCACCGGTCAACTTGGGTGGTCAATTATCTATATGAAACCTATTTCAATTAATCAAGTCTTAACAAGTTTGATTGCTTAACATGTTGGAAACACTTAATCATGTAAATAACAATTTTATTTAATATATATATAAACATGGAAAAGTTCGGGTCACTACAGTACCTACCCGTTAAATAAATTTCGTCCCGAAATTTTAAGGAGTTGGAGGTGTTGACGTATCTTCTGGAAATAAGTACGGGTATTTATTCTTCATCTAATCTTCTCATTCCCAGGTGAACTCGGGTCCTCTACGAGCATTCCATCGAACCGTAACAATTGGTATCTTGTTTTATTTAAGTCTTTTAACCTCACGATCCATTATTTCGACGGGTTCTTCGATGAATTGAAGTTTTTCGTTGATTTGGATTTCATCTAACGGAATAGTGAGATCTTCTTTAACAAAACATTTCTTCAAATTTGAGACGTGGAAAGTATTATTGATAATGCTAAAAACGAACATATATTTCATAGCATTATTCCTCAAGAAAGACAAGCTTTTAGTTGCAATTGTTCTATTTACAAGTGATATTCGTTTAAATAATAAAAGGTGAAGACAAAAGACAGATTCGACGATTTGAAGACGCAAACGACCAAAAAGCTCAAAAGAACAAAAGACAATCAAAAAGGTTCCAATTATTGATAAGAAACGTCTCGAAATCACAAGAGTACAAGATTCAAAACGCAAAGTACAAGATATTAAATTGTACGCAAGGACGTTCGAAAATCCGGAACCGGGACTAGAGTCAACTCTTAACGCTCGACGCAACGGACTAAAAATTACAAGTTAACTATATATATAAATATAATATAATATATAATTAATTATATTAATTATATATATATTATATATATATATTTAAAACTGTCGGCAGCCAGAAACTCCAAGGGAGTAAATTGAAAATACCTCTCCGCGACTCGCGGAGTTTGAAGGGCTTTTTGCCGCGAGTCGCGGAGCCCCAAAAATCAAACCTGGCTATAAAACCAACCCGAATTCTGATCAAAATCATCATCATATTTTCATCTCTCTCTCAATATATACGAGTAATATATATTTATATTTATAATTTATATTTTAATTTTAATTATAATTCTAATAATAAGGGTATGTTAGCGAATGTTGTAAGGGTGTAAGTCGAAATTCTGTCCGTGTAACGCTACGCTATTTTTAATCATTGTAAGTTATGTTCAACCTTTTTATATTAATGTCTCGTAGCTAAGTTATTATTATGCTTATTTAAAACGAAGTAATCATGATGTTGGGCTAATTACTAAAATTGGGTAATTGGGCTTTGTACCATAATTGGGGTTTGGATAAAAGAACGACACTTGTGGAAACTAGGCTATGGGCTATTAATGGGCTTTATATTTGTTTAACTAAATGAAAGTTTGTTAATGTTAATATAAAGATTTACAATTGGGCGTCCCTATAAATTACCATATACACTCGATCGGACACGATGGGCGGGGTATTTATATGTACGAATAATCGTTCATTTAACCGGACACGGGAATGGATTAATAGCCACTAGAATAATTAAAACAGGGGTGAAATTACATTCAAGGGTAATTGGTGTAATTGTTAACAAAGTAGTAAAACCTTGGTTTACACGCAGTCGATAACCTGGTGTATTCATTAAACAAAGTATTAAAACCTTGTTACAATTCGAATCCCCAATTAGTTGGAATATTTATCTTCGGGTATAATAATAATTTGCCAAGGACACTTGCAATTTATATTTATGACTGATGGACTGTTATGGACAAAAACCAGACGGACATATTGAATAACCCAGGACAAAGGACAATTAACCCATGGGCATAAAACTAAAATCAACACGTCAAACATCATGATTACGGAAGTTTAAATAAGCATAATTCTTTTATTTCATATTTAATTTCCTTTATTTTATATTTAATTGCACTTCTAATTATCGCACTTTTATTTATTGTTATTTTATTTAATCGCACTTTTAATTATCGTACCTTTTAATTATCGCAATTTAATTTTATCGCATTTTTATTATTCGCAATTTCATTATCGTTATTTACTTTACGCTTTAATTTAAAGTCTTGTATTTATTTTATATTTTACATTAGGTTTTAACTGCGACTAAAGTTTTAAAATCGACAAACCGGTCATTAAACGGTAAAAACCCCTCTTTATAATAATAATATTACTTATATATATATTTGTATTTTTATAAAAGTAAACTAATATAGCGTTGAGCTTTGCTTAAAGATCTCCCTGTGGAACGAACCGGACTTACTAAAAACTACACTACTGTACGATTAGGTACACTGCCTATAAGTGTTGTAGCAAGGTTTAAGTATATCCATTCTATAAATAAATAAATATCTTGTGTAAAATTGTATCGTATTTAATAGTATTTTCTGCGTAAAATATAAGCTATTTTATATACACCTCGTTCGACGCCAAGTATTTTTGGCGCCGCTGCCGGGGAACTATCTTAAAAGCCGGAAGCGCAACGCTAATATAAAAAAAAAAAAAAAAAAGATTTTTATTTACTTTTATTAAAAGTCGTTTTTGTAAAAATTACGTTTTAATCATTCAAAAATATAAAAAGAAAAACAAAAATATAAGTATTTTTAGGATTTTGTTAAATATTTAAGTTTTATAAGTTTCTTTATCTTTATTTTAATTTATAAAAATATAAATTTTATTAAAAATCGTTTATTTAAATTAAAAACAGAAAACAAAAAAAAAAAAAAAAAAGAAAAACGCGTAAAAAGTACTACCTGTCAACAGAATTCCTGAACCCCGCGACTTGCGGGGTTTTACTCTTTATTTGCCGCGACTCGCGGAGGGTTTCTGACACACGGACAAAACCCTAATCACGGGTTTTAATTTATTATTATTATTATTAATTACTTAATTATTATTATTATTATTAATTTTAGTTTTATTTTTACTTTTTACTTTATATTTATGTATTTTGTTTAATTAGTTTTATTAAAATTGAAAAATTAGTAGTTTTATTAAATAAATAATATAAAATAATATTTTTATAAAAATTGTACTTTTTACAACTTTTTGTATATTTTTATATTTTGTACCTTTTTAATCGTTGTAGCGTAACTTTTGTATTTTTAGCTCATATTTAATTTTAAACTTAGTTTTAGCTATAGTTATTTTTACTCCTAGATTTTTAGGCTTTGCCGTAGAATTCCTTAAGTGCTTTTCTTTAGACTAAGATATAGGTGCTTTAGAATTTTGCGACGCCTTTTTAAGTTTTAGTTTCTTTTTAAGTTATTTCCATTTGGGATTTAGTTTTTCCTGTAAGCTTTAATATTTTTAGACCTTTTACTATGTATCAATTATCATTCCAATTAGTAATTTCAATTTGCGATTATAATTTTAAGTTAGTTATAGTAATAAGGTTAAATTAGTTAAGTATTTTTAAGTTTTTATAAGTTTCTTTTATTTTTCCGTCACCTTTTATTTTTCAACAATTTTTCTTTTTCGATTTTTTTCGACGAACTCTTTTTCTTTCTTATTTCTCGCCATTCTAGTTTTAGGACTTAGAATTTTATTCTACTTCTTATCTAAATTTCTTAAAATTACGAAAATTTATTTTGAGTAGTTAAATTAATAGACATCAAAATTTTCTGGTTCGTAGTAATAGTTGGATTTGTACGTGGACCGGGTTATTGGAGCCAAACAGTCCTCAATTATATTGAGACCAAACGAATCCTGCCCCTCTGCTGCATCTTTTGGCTATTCGAAACGTGGGCAAAATCAGAAAAGTCTATTGGTTGGATAACTTATTATAATTTTTCTTTCCTTTTAAAAACTAATAGGATATTCTGTGAATGCACCGAGCAAGACGTTCATCACCTTTTGTACGTTCACCACCTGTAACTCGATCAAGACATCGTTTAACAAATATAACCGCCGTTGATTTTTCATTAGAATCGTCATCCAGTCGACCAAGTACTTCAGTTCAAATTTCCGATAATCCAGTTTTTGAAACAAACCTCACAATTGAGAATCCAGAAAATATTCAGGAACGGTTCATAGATCCTGAACCATTAAACTTTCCTCCGGAACCACCAATCATTCAAACAGAGATTGTTGAGGAACGAACTATTAAATCAGAACCATCTAGTGATACCGATTCAACAAATTCAATTATGGAGAATCTGGAACCTTTAAGTATGGAAGACCGAATGAGAGCTAAACGCACTGGCCAAGGTCACGCAATTACCCATCCAGACATTAATGCGCCAGACTATGAAATCAAAGGACAAATTTTACACATGGTGACTAATCAATGCCAATTTAGTGGTGCGCCGAAGGAAGATCCAAATGAACATCTATGTACCTTTAATAGGATCTGCACACTATTTAAAATCCGAGAAGTGGAGGATGAACAGATATATCTCATGTTATTTCCCTGGACTTTAAAGGGAGAAGCCAAAGATTGGTTGGAATCGTTACCTGAAGGAGCGATCGATACATGGGACGTTTTAATTGATAAATTTCTTAAACAATTTTTTCCTGCATCTAAAGCCGTAAGACTTCAAGCAGAAATTGTTACGTTCACACAGAAGCCAAATGAAACTCTATATGAGGCGTGGACAAGATATGGAAAGTTGTTAAGAGGATGTCCGCAACATGGTTTAGACACCTGTCAAATAGTACAAATATTCTACCGAGGATGCGACATCACTACAAGGAAAGACATAGATATAGCAGCTGGTGGTTCGATTATGAAGAAAACCGAAACTGATGCTTACAAAATTATTGATAATACTGCTTCCCACTCACATGAGTGGCACCAAGAAAAAGATATCATTAGATCATCTAAAGCAGCTAGAGCCGATTCTAGCCATGACTTAGATTCCATTTCCGCAAAGATAGATGCTGTGGAGAGACGAATGGAAAAGATGACTAAGGATATTCACTCAATACGAATTAGTTGTGAGCAGTGTGGAGGACCACATTTGACAAAAGATTGTCTCAGTATTGAATTAACAATGGAACAAAGAGAGAATATTTCATACATAAACCAAAGGCCTGGAAATAATTATCAGAATAATTATCAACCGCCAAGACCGATTTACAATCAAAACCAGAATTATAACCGAAATATTCCATACAATAACCAACAAGGTCCTAGCAATCAACAATTATCCAACAATACTTACAATCAGCAAAGACCGAATTTTCAAAACAAACCACCACAACAAACCGATGATAAAAAGCCGAATTTAGAAGATATGATGACGAAGCTAGTTGAAACTCAAACGCAGTTTTTCACATCTCAAAAACAAACCAATGAACAAAATGCTCAAGCATTTAGAAATCAACAAGCTTCTATTCAAAATCTGGAACAAGAAGTAAGTAACCTAGCAAGGTTAATAGGTGAAAGAAAGCCGGGAAGTTTACCTAGTGATACAAATGCTAACCCCCGGAATGAAACAGCTAAAGCTATTACCACAAGAAGTGGTACAACACTTAAACCACCTGAAATACCTATAACTTCTGATGAAACTATTCCTACTCCACAAGAACCACAACCTGATCAAGATAAGGAAAAAGAACCGGTAGTTGAAAAGGTTAATGAAGATAACACAGTTAAGGATAAACCTTATGTTAAACCATACCAACCACCACTTCCTTACCCGAGTAAAATGAAGAAAGAAAAACTTGAAGCCGAGCAATCCAAATTCTTGGATATGTTTAAACAGATAAATGTAAATCTTCCTTTCATTGATGTGATTTCAGGAATGCCAAGGTATGCTAAATTCTTGAAAGATCTAATCACGAATAGAAAGAAAATGGAAGAACTCTCGGCTGTCACTATGAATGCAAATTGTTCAGCAGTGCTGTTGAATAAGATACCAGAAAAACTATCTGATCCAGGAAGTTTCACAATTCCATGTTTTCTGGGTAGTCTTAGTTCAATAGAAGCATTGGCAGACTTAGGTGCTAGTATAAATCTAATGCCGTATTCACTATACGCTAAACTAGACCTTGGAGAATTGAAACCAACAAGAATAAGCATACAACTAGCCGATAGATCAATAAAATATCCTAGAGGGATAATGGAGAACATGCTAGTTAAAGTTGGTACTTTAGTATTTCCAGTAGATTTTGTTGTTTTGGACATGGAAGAAGATTCTCAAGTTCCTCTCATATTAGGAAGACCATTCTTAAACACGGCTAAAGCAATGATAGACGTGTTCGGTAAGAAACTGACCCTAAGTATAGAGGATGAGAGTGTTACCTTTTCAGTGGATAGAGCAATGCAACAACCACAATCTGCAGATGATACATGTTATTATATTAAAACTATAGATGCACATGCAGAATTATTAGAAGAATTTCCAGAATTACAAGGAACAGGAGAATGTTCTTTAGGAGAAGGAAATGAACCAATTGATGAAGCTGAAATGTTAGCTACACTTATAGCTAATGGATATGAACCAACAACAGAAGAAATTCAAATGCTAAAAGAAGAAGACAGATATCGATATAAATCATCAATAGAAGAACCTCCGAAATTAGAGTTAAAGCCACTTCCAAACCATTTGGAATACGCTTATTTACATGGTGAATCTGAATTACCTGTAATAATATCGTCTTCTCTTACTGAAAATGAGAAATCACAGCTCATTTCTGTGTTGAAAGCTCATAAACCAGCCATTGCATGGAAGATTCATGATATTAAAGGAATAAGTCCTTCGTATTGCACACATAAAATCCTTATGGAAGAAGGTCATAAAACGTATGTGCAACGCCAACGAAGACTAAATCCTAATATGCAAGATGTAGTTAAAAAAGAGATTATTAAACTGCTAGATGCAGGTTTGATATATCCAATTTCTGATAGTCCATGGGTAAGCCCAGTTCAATGCGTGCCTAAGAAGGGTGGCATGACTGTTATCACAAATGAGAAAAATGAGCTTATTCCTACTAGGACTGTAACAGGATGGCGTGTATGTATTGATTATAGAAAATTAAATGACGCCACCAGAAAAGATCACTTTCCCTTACCTTTCATAGATCAAATGTTGGAAAGATTAGCCGGAAATAGTTACTATTGTTTTCTAGATGGATTTTCCGGATATTTTCAAATTCCAATAGCACCCGAGGACCAAGAGAAAACCACATTCACGTGCCCTTATGGTACTTTTGCTTACAAACGCATGCCATTTGGACTTTGTAACGCCCCTGCAACCTTTCAAAGGTGTATGATGGCGATTTTTCATGACATGATAGAAGAATGCATGGAAGTATTCATGGATGACTTTTCAGTTTTCGGGGATACATTTAAATCATGTCTAGTTAATCTGGAACGAATGCTAATTAGATGCGAAAAATCAAATCTAGTACTTAATTGGGAGAAATGCCATTTCATGGTTAAAGAAGGCATCGTTCTTGGACATAAAATTTCAAAAGAAGGAATTGAAGTGGATAGAGCTAAAGTAGATGTAATTGCTAAACTTCCACATCCCACCAATGTTAGAGGAGTTAGGAGTTTTCTAGGGCATGCCGGTTTTTACCGACGTTTCATAAAAGATTTTTCTAAAATTGCCACTCCTATGAATAAACTCCTAGAAAAGGATGCGCCATTCATCTTTTCAGATGAATGTATCAAATCTTTTAATATTCTTAAAGAAAAACTCACTAATGCACCGATCATGATAACACCAAATTGGAATCTACCATTTGAACTAATGTGCGATGCAAGTGATTTTGCAATGGGAGCCGTTTTAGGACAAAGGATTGAAAAACGATTTCAACCTATATATTATGCTAGTAAGACGTTACAAGGAGCACAAACAAACTATACAACTACTGAAAAAGAACTCCTTGCTATTGTCTTTGCTTTTGACAAATTTCGATCATATCTCGTTCTAGCAAAAACGGTGGTCTATACCGACCATTCTGCTCTTAGATACCTATTTTCAAAACAAGATGCTAAACCAAGATTAATCCGTTGGATCTTACTCTTACAAGAGTTTGATATTGAAATCCGAGATAAAAAGGGAGCAGAAAATCTCGCCGCTGATCATCTTTCTCGTCTTGAAAATCCCGAATTAGAAGTTCTGAATGAATCGGCCATACAAGACAACTTTCCTGATGAATATCTATTGAAGATAGATTATAAAGAAATCCCATGGTTTGCAGACTATGCAAACTACTTAGTTTGTGGATTCCTTGAAAAAGGATTATCGTACCAAAGACGAAAGAAATTCTTCAGTGATATAAAACACTATTTCTGGGAAGATCCACATCTATTTAAAAGTTGTCCCGATGGAATAATACGCCGATGTGTATTTGGAGATGAAGCTAGTAAAATTTTAAACCATTGTCACACAGGACCAACAGGAGGGCATTATGGGCCTCAACTAACAGCAAGAAAAGTTTATGAAGCTGGATTCTATTGGCCTACAATTTACAAAGACGCACACCTCCTTTGCAAATCCTGTGATGCATGTCAAAGGGCCGGAAGAATAAGTCAACGCGATGAAATGCCACAAAATGTCATCCAAGTATGTGAAGTATTTGACATTTGGGGTATTGACTTTATGGGTCCATTTCCAAAATCTCATAATAATTTATATATACTCGTAGCCATTGATTATGTATCTAAATGGGCGGAAGCACAAGCTCTCCCAACTAACGATGCACGAGTTGTAGTCAACTTTTTAAAACGTCTTTTTGCAAGGTTTGGAACACCGAAAGCTTTAATAAGTGATCGGGGTACTCATTTCTGTAATAATCAACTTGAGAAAGTTCTTAAAAGATATGGAGTAACTCATAAAATCTCCACCGCATATCATCCACAAACAAGTGGACAAGTTGAAAATACAAACCGAGCTTTAAAACGTATTCTAGAGAAAACCGTAGGATCAAATCCGAAGGAATGGTCCATTAAATTGGAGGATGCACTCTGGGCTTTTAGAACAGCCTACAAAACTCCAATTGGAACCACACCTTTTAGACTTGTGTATGGAAAAGCGTGTCATCTTCCAGTAGAAATTGAACACAAAGCATTTTGGGCTTTGAAGACATGTAATCTTGATTTACATGAAGCCGGACGTCTACGATTAAGTCAACTAAACGAATTAGAAGAATTAAGACATGAAGCATACGAAAATTCGTTAATCTATAAAGAAAGAACGAAGAAATGGCATGATAAAAGAATCAGAAGTTCAAAAGAATTCAAAGAAGGAGACAGAGTTCTTCTTTTCAATTCACGATTCAAGCTATTTCCTGGAAAATTGAAATCAAGATGGTCTGGACCATTCATAGTAAAAAGAGTTTTCCCATACGGAACGATAGAATTGATAAATTCAAATGGGATTGAATTTAAAGTTAATGGTCACAGAGTTAAACATTACATACATGGTCCGATGGAAGTCGACAACGAAGTTAATCACAATTTCGACACCACAGCTAACTAAGTGTGGGGAGAATCAAGTCTTTAAAGGATAATATGTATTTCTGTTAGAGTTAGATTTTCTGTTTTCGTGTAGTTCTCGAAAATGGAACACGTATGGTCTTTCCCTAGCAGACCCTAAAGAACTAGTCTTCTCCCCCCATTCTGAATTTTTATTTTTTTTAGGTTTTTACGAAATGAAGACTGCCTGTGAACTAAACCATGGTCTAATGCTACATGCTTTGATCACTAAAAGAAATAATGACATACTACCGAGTGAATTAGTATCAGTAATCAGAGAAAGAATGGACGGAGTTAGAAAAGGATCCAGATGCGAAGATAATAAGTTACAATTTGGTAAAGGAAAATCAAAATCCGCAGCGAAAAGAAGAGCACGACACCTAGAAAAATGTCACAAATGCGGAAAATGGTCACATGGAGGTAAATGTTCAAATAATCAAACCTATTCAAATACCGAATTTGTTACTTTATGCAGAGACGGACCGTTCATATGTTTAGAAGAAAAGACAATGAATGCTCGAGGTTACGCCTATGCAGCCATGGAAGACCAATTAAACCGACTATCTTATGAATATAATAGATCATATAACTAAGAAATCTATTTCACAGGTATGTCTGTACAGTTTTTATTTTTATTTTTATTTTTAACCTTTTGATAATAAACGCTAATTTGTTCGCTAAAAAGTATTAAATTGGTATTAAATAAAATTAGGTTTGGCGACCGAAATTATTGATATCGTTCAAAAATTTATTACATCACTGCGAAATTTAACGTTTATTCTTAAGGTATAAATATCTTTAATCAATCAACCCAAAATATTTCAAAAATTCGTCATGAGTTAAATTAGGTCTTGGAACCGAAATTACTTTACCGAAAAGAGGGGCGCATATTTTTGATAATATTTGATTGATTAAAGTGGGATAAAAAGACAAAAAGATTTTTAATTTTATTATGTTTTTAATCTTAATATTTTAAATTAATATTGTAAACTTTGTAAAAACAATATTTTTAAAATTGTAAATATTTGAAAAATTAATATAAGTTTGGTATGAATTTATAAATTTTTAAATTAAGTTTGGTGTGAATTTTTAAAATATTAATTTTTAATTTTATGCATTTTAAATTTTGAGTTTGGTGTGAATTTTTAATTTTAATTTTGAATTTTATATTTAAGTTGTGTGAATTTAAAAACAAAAATTTACTTTATCTCATTAAGTTAAGAATATGATTTTTAAAATTCGTCGTAAGTTGAAGACTAGGTCTTTGAACCGAAATTGCTTTACCCGAGGGAGGGACGAGAACTTTTATTATCATTATTTTTAATCTTATTGATTTAAAGTATGCCAAAAACATTGAAAAAACCCAAAAATCTTAGCTTTTAAAACAATCGCTACAAAAAGACAAATTTTAAAATTTTGTCGAGGGACGGATTAGGACATCAATCCGAAACGACCTCGTCCTAAATAACAAGGGAAACAAAATTTTAAAATTAATTTCTTAATTGTTTTATAAGTTAAAGATTAAAAAAAAAAAAAAAAAAAAAAAAAAAAAAAAAAAAAAAAAAAAAACTCCGCGACTCGCGGAGTTTTCAGTTAAAACCTCCGCGACTCGCGGAGGGACCAAATTACAGAAAAAAATAAAACAGCTGCACACGATCAGTTCACTCCCACCAACACAAAAACACCCAAAATACTGCGAAAAAACCCGAAAAAAGCCCACGAAAATCATCCCAAAAACTCGATTTTTCACCGTTAATCTTCAAATTTTTCACTACAATTATGTTGAGAAGGATGATATCTAGGAACTACTCAAGAAAACAGGTACAATTACACCCCAAATCATCTTTAAATCCGAATTTTAGTGTGTTCTTGAGCATATTTTCATAATTTGAATTTTGTTAATTTTTAGTGTAATTAGTGTTAAATTGTTAGTATATTATGCATGTATAACCTAGATTGATGCTTGTTAACATGATTTGAAGCCAAAAACTTCAAAATCTTTAGAATCTAGGGTTTGTGTTCTTGAGAAATTTGGGGCTTTTTGATATAAACAGGTTATGGCCAATTTTTGTCATGAATTGTTGCTAAATTGAGTAGTGTAACATGTCTAGGTAGTTAAATGATCCAAACTTTGAGCCTAAACATGATTTTGAGAATTAAAGTGGACTTTTTCAAGTCCAAAATTCATGAACTTGATTTTTGAAAGATAATGCCATTTGAGACTTGTTTATTTGCTAGTAATGATTATTTTGACATGTTATTTGAGTTGAATGCTTATGAACTTGGTGAAAATTTTCATATATGCTTATTTGAAAAAGTGTAGATTTGATAAAAATGTGAAAATAAGCTTAAGTTTGATATAAATTGATAATGTCATTGTAATTATTTTGATTGATGATTTTGCTGACACTAATGCATATTTGGATGCACAAAATTTGTGTTTGATGTGTTTTGCAGACTGAAAGGGGTGAATCTTCATCCCAAGCCCGTCACGCTCCTGCTGAGAACTTGGAACAACAGGAGGTAGATAACTACTACAGGCAGGATGTACCTCATCCAGTCATGACCTTTTCAGATATGCACTTGGAACAGTTGCACCCGAACCTGCGATTTGACAGACTTTGGATAGATTATCCAAAATATCAACGGGGTTTGCATACTCTTCATTCCAAGGTTGTTGAGGTACCGAGGGTCATAGAATGGGGACCCTTGGAAGCTGTAGAATTGGCCGGGCCAATTAGGGAATTACTGGTACAGAGGTATGGTAATTCTTCTTTTAATGACTGGATATGTTTATTCACCATACGCAGACCTGTATATAAAGTATGGTGTGAAGAGTTGTTATGTAGTATAGAGTTGAATGATCGGGTAGCCAGTTTAACCGATCGTTCTTTTGTTAGATTTTTGTTAGGCGGTTCGATGCGCCACATGTCTTTACTGGACATGGCTCAGGCTTTACGTATATATACGCCTGAGGAGTTAGCGTCTGCCGATTGTAGAGGATTGATACTAAACGGTAGGAAAATAGATGAGAATTTTGATACACACGGTGTGTGGAGTCAAATGACAAGCCACCACCGTTTCAAAGGGGGAAACTACTCTTATTTGGATATAGATAGAGCCGAATTAAGAGTAATACATAGGTTTTTAGCTAACTCGATTACACAAAGGGGTAAAAACAAAGAAAAGGTAAATGAACAAGATTTGTTTTACCATATGTGTATTCGAGACCCACACAGCGCTGTAAGTATACCATATTGTGTGGGTTATTATTTATCAGCTATGGTTCGAGGGATGCGTCCACATAGCATAATAGGAGGTGGTATTTTTATTACTTTGATTGGTGAATATCTCGGTGTGGATATAAGTCGGGGGGGATTATTAGTAGAAGAGCCGGAACCCCGCGACACTATAGGTTTAAATGTGTACCATGGTGCGAAAGTTTTGAAGCGGCGAAACAACGCCGCAGTACGATACAATGGTAGACATCCACAGGTAGAGAGAAACCAGGAACAAGGTAATGTAGGAGGGGGGAACCAGATGCAAGAAATGCAAAGGTTTATAGCTTCTCAAGAATACGAAAATGCTAGACAGAGAGCATTTGAAGATTGGCAAGTTCATCAGAACCAGATCATAGCGCATTGCCAACACATAGGTAGAAACTATATTCCTACACCGAAACCCGTCTTCCCTCCTTGGTCGATAGAGATGCAGCCACCATATCCTACGTATGACCCTGCCGAGGCATTCTATAGCACTTATGGTTATGCGTGGAACCCCTATTGGTACCAATATCATCCTTAGTTTTTTTTTTATTTTTATTTTTATTTTGTAATTTGTAATTATTGATATATTTAATATTTTTGTTAATATTGTAATCATTTTTATAATTATCTAACTTTTATTCTTAGATTTTAATAATTTTTGAATGTGGGGTAATAAACCAAACTTCAAAAATATGTATATATGTTTGCAGTTTATCTTATGTAAACAACAGGGTAAAACAACGCATTTTCAAAGACTGGCATTAAGTTCAGCAAAAGCAAGTAATTTTGACGACAAAGATGCAAAATATATGTGAAATAACAACAAGACGGGATGAACAAATGATGTGCACCATTTATCATTCAGCAAACAAACGCCAATATATTTGGAAACTTTGGTAAAAATTTAATCATTTTCACACAAATCACCCTCAATAATTTAAATTGTTACTGATTTCTTGCAAATGAGGGCATTGCAAGATCTTAAGTGTGGGAAGGGGTTAAATTCTTTCGGATTTTAAAAATTTTTATATTAAACACTTGGTTACCATTAAAAATACTAGTAAAGCAGTAGTTGTATTAGAATCTAGTGCTCTCTGATAAAAAAGAACAGCCCTAGTCTTATATACTGACTACCCAATTCTAGTAAAATTTTTCAAAATTTTCAATTAAATGAATTAAAATCATGTTTATACATATTTATGAACGATAAAACTAGGTTTCAAACACCGAAATTATTGTTACCTCGGAAAGGACATAAATTGAGAAACAAACTAAAATGTTAAAAATTCATTTAAAATGGAATAGAGGACGATAAAAAAGAAAAATAAAAAGCCAAGTGTGGGAAAATTTACCAAGTTATTTTTAACATATGCCACATATATCTGTAACCAATAACTGAAAATACTTTTGCTTTGGACTAAACTAAACTGTTTTACCCGATGAAAGAAAAGAAGAGATGGATCTACACGATGAATCAATTCCATCATTAAAAGGAAGTAAAGTCTTCCGAAAAAGACACGCGCTTCTTGATTTAGGTCATGAAGTTGTCGTTCAGACCAGCTGTAGGTTGACGAAAAATCTAGAAAAGTCATCACTAAAATCAGCTGGAAATCCACGGACCTCAGCATTAAACAGGGTCGCCAAGTGGTCAGATTTATCCTAACCATGAGAAGGATTTATCTCGTACAATGGGGAGGCACCGTGCAAATTAGCTGGATAAGACTAATGAATCAGATCCCCAGAAAGGATAATCTCCTTAAAGATTAAAAATCAGCTTTTAAGACTGATATTACTCAATCCTAGAAATTGACCTTAAAGATTGAGAATTCAAACTCATGGAATTCAATGATATCTAAACTCGAGCTTGAACGAGAAAATATTTTGATCAAAATTATAAACCGATTTGTTTTCTGAAAACCCTATTTTCAATGCGTAAAATCCTAGGAATTCACCTGGAATTCATTAGGTCACCTGAATTAAATCGGGTGTCAACCGTAAGAACGGTGGTTGCATAGCATGGTCAAAGACAGGACCTTGTGCCAGACCGAAAAATTATAAGGGTGAGCTTTTACTATTGCTCCTACCAAGGATAGTAATTGCGTCCGACACGTTATAGACCATAATCAAAAGCATGTCACGGGACATTGCCTTAACAGTTGCTTGTTCAACGCTTTCCTTTACAACCGGACGGTAGTTTGCCGAAAGGTAATATACGGGACAAGTAAACTGGACGTGTTGCTTTCCAAATACAAGGTTAGCAAGTGGGTGACACAAAACCGCAAGTTTTGAGCTAAAATTTTCAAATCTGAAACCCACCAAACCCACAAAAATATTTTGCAAACACCGGTAAAGGGTTATTCCGGAAAACTTATCTAGGGTAAAAACTAGATTTAATTTTCAAAAGATCAAATGTTTTCATAAAGATCCAATTTCCTTAATGGATCTAAATTTTTATAGTCATGTGGGACTGTAAACCATATCGTTACTACCATTGTTTATACCGCCGTATAGAAATCACTGATGTACAAAGTGTGAAGAATAAAAAAAGTGATTCTAGTATTTCAAGACGATATTGCTTGAGGACAAGCAACGCTCAAGTGTGGGAATATTTGATAATGCTAAAAACGAACATATATTTCATAGCATTATTCCTCAAGAAAGACAAGCTTTTAGTTGCAATTGTTCTATTTACAAGTGATATTCGTTTAAATAATAAAAGGTGAAGACAAAAGACAGATTCGACGATTTGAAGACGCAAACGACCAAAAAGCTCAAAAGAACAAAAGACAATCAAAAAGGTTCCAATTATTGATAAGAAACGTCTCGAAATCACAAGAGTACAAGATTCAAAACGCAAAGTACAAGATATTAAATTGTACGCAAGGACGTTCGAAAATCCGGAACCGGGACTAGAGTCAACTCTTAACGCTCGACGCAACGGACTAAAAATTACAAGTTAACTATATATATAAATATAATATAATATATAATTAATTATATTAATTATATATATATTATATATATATATTTAAAACTGTCGGCAGCCAGAAACTCCAAGGGAGTAAATTGAAAATACCTCTCCGCGACTCGCGGAGTTTGAAGGGCTTTTTGCCGCGAGTCGCGGAGCCCCAAAAATCAAACCTGGCTATAAAACCAACCCGAATTCTGATCAAAATCATCATCATATTTTCATCTCTCTCTCAATATATACGAGTAATATATATTTATATTTATAATTTATATTTTAATTTTAATTATAATTCTAATAATAAGGGTATGTTAGCGAATGTTGTAAGGGTGTAAGTCGAAATTCTGTCCGTGTAACGCTACGCTATTTTTAATCATTGTAAGTTATGTTCAACCTTTTTATATTAATGTCTCGTAGCTAAGTTATTATTATGCTTATTTAAAACGAAGTAATCATGATGTTGGGCTAATTACTAAAATTGGGTAATTGGGCTTTGTACCATAATTGGGGTTTGGATAAAAGAACGACACTTGTGGAAACTAGGCTATGGGCTATTAATGGGCTTTATATTTGTTTAACTAAATGAAAGTTTGTTAATGTTAATATAAAGATTTACAATTGGGCGTCCCTATAAATTACCATATACACTCGATCGGACACGATGGGCGGGGTATTTATATGTACGAATAATCGTTCATTTAACCGGACACGGGAATGGATTAATAGCCACTAGAATAATTAAAACAGGGGTGAAATTACATTCAAGGGTAATTGGTGTAATTGTTAACAAAGTAGTAAAACCTTGGTTTACACGCAGTCGATAACCTGGTGTATTCATTAAACAAAGTATTAAAACCTTGTTACAATTCGAATCCCCAATTAGTTGGAATATTTATCTTCGGGTATAATAATAATTTGCCAAGGACACTTGCAATTTATATTTATGACTGATGGACTGTTATGGACAAAAACCAGACGGACATATTGAATAACCCAGGACAAAGGACAATTAACCCATGGGCATAAAACTAAAATCAACACGTCAAACATCATGATTACGGAAGTTTAAATAAGCATAATTCTTTTATTTCATATTTAATTTCCTTTATTTTATATTTAATTGCACTTCTAATTATCGCACTTTTATTTATTGTTATTTTATTTAATCGCACTTTTAATTATCGTACCTTTTAATTATCGCAATTTAATTTTATCGCATTTTTATTATTCGCAATTTCATTATCGTTATTTACTTTACGCTTTAATTTAAAGTCTTGTATTTATTTTATATTTTACATTAGGTTTTAACTGCGACTAAAGTTTTAAAATCGACAAACCGGTCATTAAACGGTAAAAACCCCTCTTT
Organism: Rutidosis leptorrhynchoides; assembly: GCF_046630445.1. Classification (NCBI taxonomy): domain Eukaryota; kingdom Viridiplantae; phylum Streptophyta; class Magnoliopsida; order Asterales; family Asteraceae; genus Rutidosis; species Rutidosis leptorrhynchoides. The sequence goes on along the minus strand of NC_092336.1, from coordinate 498,600,665 downwards.
ATAATAATAATATTACTTATATATATATTTGTATTTTTATAAAAGTAAACTAATATAGCGTTGAGCTTTGCTTAAAGATCTCCCTGTGGAACGAACCGGACTTACTAAAAACTACACTACTGTACGATTAGGTACACTGCCTATAAGTGTTGTAGCAAGGTTTAAGTATATCCATTCTATAAATAAATAAATATCTTGTGTAAAATTGTATCGTATTTAATAGTATTTTCTGCGTAAAATATAAGCTATTTTATATACACCTCGTTCGACATCAATTATGTACAGCCGCGAGTTGTTGAGGTAACTCAAGTCGGTAAGCTACTGGTCCGACACGATCAATAATCTTGAATGGTCCAATATACCTTGGATTTAATTTACCTCGTTTACCAAATCGAACAACGCCTTTCCAAGGTGCAACCTTAAGCATGACCATCTCTCCAATTTCAAATTCTATATCTTTTCTTTTAATGTCGGCGTAGCTCTTTTTTCGACTTTGGGCGGTTTTCAACCGTTGTTGAATTTGGATGATCTTCTCGGTAGTTTCTTGTATTATCTCCGGACCCGTAATCTATCTATCCCCCACTTCACTCCAACAAATTGGAGACCTGCACTTTCTACCATAAATTGCTTCAAATGGTGCCATCTCAATGCTTGAATGGTAGCTGTTGTTGTAGGAAAATTCTGCTAACGGTAGATGCCAATCCCAACTGTTTCCGAAATCCATAACACATGCTCGTAGCATGTCTTCAAGCGTTTGTATCGTCCTTTCGCTCTGCCCATCAGTTTGTGGATGATAGGCAGTACTCATGTCTAGACGAGTTCCTAATGCTTGCTGTAATGTTTGCTAGAATCTTGAAATAAATCTGCCATCCCTATCAGAGATAATAGAGATTGGTATTCAATGTCTGGAGACGACTTCCTTCAAATACCTTCATGCTCACTTCTCCATCTTGTCATCTTCTCTTATTGGCTGGAAGTGTGCTGATTTGGTGAGACGATCAACTATTACCCAAATAGTATCAAAACCACTTGCAGTCCTTGGCAATTTAGTGATGAAATCCATGGTAATGTTTTCCCATTTCCATTCCGGGATTTCGGGTTGTTGAAGTAGACCTGATGGTTTCTGATGCTCAGCTTTGACCTTAGAACACATCAAACATTCTCCTACGTATTTAGCAACATCGGCTTTCATACCCGGCCACCAAAAATGTTTCTTGAGATCCTTGTACATCTTCCCCGTTCCAGGATGTATTGAGTATCTGGTTTTATGAGCTTCTCTAAGTACCATTTCTCTCATATCTCCAAATTTTGGTACCCAAATCTTTTCAGCCCTATACCGGGTTCCGTCTTCCCGAATATTAAGATGCTTCTCCGATCCTTTGGGTGTTTCATCCTTTAAATTTTCCTCTTTTAAAACTCCTTGTTGCGCCTCCTTTATTTGAGTAGTAAGGTTATTGTGAATCATTATATTCATAGATTTTACTTGAATGGATTCTCTGTCCTTCCTGCTCAAGGCGTCGGCTACCACATTTGCCTTCTCGGGGTGGTAACGAATCTCAAAGTCGTAATCATTCAACAATTCAATCCATCTGCGCTGCCTCATGTTCATTTGTTTCTGATTAAATATGTGTTGAAGACTTTTGTGGTCGGTATATATAATACTTTTGACCCCATATAAGTAGTGCCTCCAAGTCTTTAATGCAAAAACAACCGCGCCTAATTCCAAATCATGCGTCGTATAATTTTGTTCGTGAATCTTCAATTGTCTAGACGCATAAGCAATCACCTTCGTTCGTTGCATTAATACACAACCGAGACCTTGCTTTGATGTGTCACAATAAATCACAAAATCATCATTCCCTTCAGGCAATGACAATATAGGTGTCGTAGTTAACTTTTTCTTTAACAATTGAAACGCTTTCTCTTGTTCATCTTTCCATTCAAATTTCTTCCCTTTATGCGTTAATGCAGTCAAGGGTTTTGCTATTCTGGAAAAATCTTGGATGAACCTTCTGTAGTAACCAGCTAGTCCTAAAAACTGGCGTATGTGTTTCGGAGTTTTCGGGGTTTCCCACTTTTCAACAGTTTCTATCTTTACCGGATCCACCTTAATACCTTCTTTGTTCACTATGTGACCGAGGAATTGAACTTCTTCCAACCAAAATGCACACTTTGAAAACTTAGCGTACAATTCTTCCTTCCTCAATACTTCTAACACCTTTCTCAAATGTTCACCGTGTTCTTGGTCATTCTTTGAGTAAATAAGTATGTCATCAATGAAAACAATGACAAACTTGTCAAGGTATGGTCCACACACTCGGTTCATAAGGTCCATTAACACAGCTGGTGCATTAGTTAAACCAAACGGCATGACCATAAACTCGTAATGACCGTAACGTGTTCTGAAAGCAGTCTTTGGAATATCATATTCTTTCACCCGCATTTGATGATACCCGAAACATAAGTCAATCTTTGAATAAACAGACGAGCCTTGTAGTTGATCAAATAAGTCGTCGATTCTCGGTAGTGGGTAGCGGTTCTTGATGGTAAGTTTGTTCAACTCTCGGTAGTCGATACACAACCTGAATGTACCATCTTTCTTTTTGACAAACAAAATAGGAGCTCCCCACAGTGATGTGCTTGGTCGAATGAAACCACGCCCTAAAAGTTCTTGTAATTGGCTTTGCAGTTCTTTCATCTCGCTGGGTGCGAGTCTGTAAGGAGCACGAGCTATTGGTGCAGCTCCTGGTATAAGATCTATTTGAAATTCAACGGATCGATGTGGGGGTAATCCCGGTAATTCTTTCAGAAATACATCGAGAAATTCTTTTGCAATGGGAACATCATTGATGCTCTTTTCTTCAGTTTGTACTTTTTCGACATGTGCTAGAACAGCATAACAACCTTTTCTTATTAGTTTTTGTGCCTTCAAATTACTAATAAGATGTAGCTTCGTGTTGCCCTTTTCTCCGTACACCATTAAGGGTTTTCCTTTTTCTCGTATAATGCGAATTGCATTTTTGTAACAAACGATCTCTGCTTTCACTTCTATCAACCAGTCCATACCGATTATCACATCAAAACTCCCTAACTCTACTGGTATCAAGTCAATCTTAAATGTTTCGCTAACCAGTTTAATTTCTCGATTCCGACATATATTATCTGCTGAAATTAATTTACCATTTGCTAATTCGAGTAAAAATTTACTATCCAAAGGCGTCAATGGACAACTTAATTTAGCACAAAAATCTCTACTCATATAGCTTCTATCCGCACCCGAATCAAATAAAACGTAAGCAGATTTATTGTCAATAAGAAACGTACCCGTAACAAGCTTTGGGTTTTCCTGTGCCTCTGCCGCATTAATATTGAAAACTCTTCTGCGGCCTTGTCCATTCGTGTTCTCTTGGTTCGGGCAATTTCTAATAATGTGGCCTGGTTTTCCACATTTATAACAAACTACATTGGCATAACTTGCTCCGACACTACTTGCTCCGCCATTACTCGTTCCGACACCATTTGTTCCTTTCGTTCTGTTAACCCCTGGTCCGTAGACCTCAAACTTCACTGCGCTATAACCATTTCTTTTACACTTGTTGCAAAATTTGGTGCAGAACCCCGAGTGATACTTTTCACACCTTTGGCATAGCTGCTTCTGATTGTTGTTGTTGTTGCGGTTATTATTGTTATTGGGATGATTGTTGTAGTCGCTGTTGTTGTTGTTTTTGTTGTTGGGCCATTTGTTGTAGTTGCGATTGATGTTGCGATTGTTGGGATAGTTGTTGCGATTATTGTTGTAATTGTTGTTGGTGTTGTATTGGTGATTCTTATCACCGTTTTCCTCCCACTTTCTTTTGACTTGCTTCACATTGGCCTCTTCAGCGGTCTGTTCTTTAATTCTTTCTTCATTCTGGTTCACTAGTTTATGAGCCATTCTACATGCCTGTTGTATGGAGGCGGGCTCGTGTGAACTTATATCTTCTTGGATTCTTTCCGGTAATCCTTTCACAAACGCGTCGATCTTCTCTTCCTCATCTTCGAACGTTCCCGGACACAATAGGCATAATTCTGTGAATCGTCTTTCGTACGTGGTAATATCAAATCCTTGGGTTCGTAACCCTCTAAGTTCTGTCTTGAGCTTATTGACCTCGATTCTGGGACGGTACTTCTCGTTCATCAAGTGCTTGAATGCTGACCACGGTAGTGCATAAGCATCATCTTGTCCCACTTGCTCTAGATAGGTATTCCACCATGTTAACGCAGAACCTGTGAAGGTATGCGTAGCGTACTTCACTTTGTCCTCTTCAGTACACTTACTTATGGCAAACACCGATTCGACCTTCTCGGTCCACCATTTCAATCCGATCGGTCCTTCGGTTCCATCAAATTCCAAAGGTTTGCAGGCAGTGAATTCTTTGTAGGTGCATCCTACACGATTTCCTGTACTGCTAGATCCAAGGTTATTGTTGGTATGTAGCGCAGCCTGTACTGCGGCTATGTTTGAAGCAAGAAAGGCACGAAATTCCTCTTCACTCATATTCAAGGTGTGTCGAGTAGTCGGTGCCATTTCCTTCAAAATAGTCAAATGAAATGAGTTAATCATATAGAATATCAAGAGTAGTCAATAGTATTTCGTAGCGTAATATGAACTTATTTATAAAAGCTCTTTCTTCATATTAGCGTTTTATACTCTTTAATTCGGGTAGTACCTACCCGTTAAGTTCATACTTAGTAGCTAACATACCATTTCAACTACTACAATTCTATATGAAAAACTAATCACAAAAACAAAACAAAAAATAATATATCATATTCAAGCCTTTATACAATAACTTGCAAACTTACAATACCGCTATTTTACATATAGCATGAAATATAGCACATAAAACTTTGATACAAATTAGTTGCGAAGATAATTCTAGTTAATAAATAAGGCGTTCAGCAAAGGCAATAAAGACACGTAATTCATACGTCCAGAAAAAAGTCATGCATTCTGGTTTTACTAATACCACTTCCCATCCTTGGTTTTATGGAACATAACCGTTGTGACCGATAGTAAGACAATGTGTTGTAACGTTGTCAAAAGGATGAAGGTTACGTAATGACCAACAGTCTCCTAATAACCTAAAAACCTCATTTCTTACCCCAATTACCGACTCCGTCACTTGTGGGAACGTTTTGTTTAATAGTTGTAGCCCGATGTTCTTGTTCTCACTTTGGTGAGAAGCGAACATTACTAACCCGTAAGCATAACATGCTTCTTTATGTTGCATGTTAGCCGCTTTTTCTAAATCACGAAGTCCTATATTCAGATATATTGAGTCAAAATAATTTCTTAACCCGTTGCGTAAAATAGCATTTGGGTTCCCCGCAATATATGCGTCAAAGTAAACACATCGTAACTTATGGATTTCCCAATGTGATATCCCCCAATCATGTTGTGCCGAGGAATTCTGACCGACTCTAGACAAGATTTCATCAATCATGTCTCCGGGTAGGTCTCTTAAAATATTGGGTTGTCTTTCCATTTTGTGTTTTTATACTGTAAAATAGACAAGAGTTAGATTCATAAAAAAAATACTTATTAATACAAGCAATTTTTACATATATCATAAAGCATAAGCACACTATATTACATATATTACACCACACGAATACAACTATCTTATTCCGACTCGCTCGTTTCTTCTTCTTCAGTTTTGGTTCGTTTTGCCAAGTTTCTAGGGATATATGATGTTCCCCTAATACGAGCCGTCGTTTTCCACATTGCTTTAGAAAAACCTGGTGGTTTAGAAGTTCCCGGGTTATTGTCACAACTTAAGAAATATGGGTGTTGACGATACATATAAAGTTCATCGGGTTTGGAATCAAATTTCTCTATTTTTATGCCCTTTCCCTTATTGTTCTCTTTTGCTTTATTAAATTGTGTTGGGGTAATTTCTATAACATCATCGGAATCCTTGTCGAGATCCGATTCATCGGAGAATTGGTAATCCTCCCAATACTTTGCTTCCTTGGCGGAAACACCATTGACCATAATTAACTTTGGTCGGTTGGTTGAGGATTTTCTTCTACTTAACCATTTTATTATTTCCCCCACTGGTTCTATTTCTTCTTCCGGTTCCGATTCTTCTTCCGGTTCCGATTCTTCTTCCGGTTCCGACTCTTCTTCCGGTTCCTCTTCGGGAACTTGTGAATCAGTCCACGAATCATTCCAATTTACATTTGACTCTTCATTATTATTAGGTGAGTCAACGGGACTTGTTCTAGAGGTAGAAATCTATCACATAATATCAAACACGTTAAGAGATTAATATATCACATAATATTCACATGTTAAAAATATATAGTTTCCAACAAAATTTGTTAAGCAATCATTTTTCAAGTAAACACGGTCGAAGTCCAGACTCACTAATGCATCCTAACAAACTCGATAAGACACACTAATGCAAAATTCTGGTTCTCTAAGACCAACGCTCGGATACCAACTGAAATGTCCCGTTCATATTGATTATAAACGTTCCATATTAATTGATTTCGTCGCGAGGTTTTGACCTCTATATGAGACATTTTTCAAAGACTGCATTTATTTTTAAAACAACCATAACCTTTATTTTATCTATAAAGGTTTAAAAAGTATTACGTAGATTATCAAATAATGATAATCTAAAATATACCGTTTACACACGACCATTACATAATGGTTTACAATAAGAATATATTACATCAAAAATAAGTTTCTTGAATGCAGTTTTTACATAATATCATACAAGCATGGACTTCAAATCTTGTCCTTATTTTAGTATGCAACAGCGGAAGCTCTTAATAATCACCTGAGTATAAACATGCTTAAAACGTCAACAAAAATGTTGGTGAGTTATAGGTTTAACCTATATATTATCAAATCATAATAATAGACCACAAGATTTCATATTTCAATATACATCCCATACATAGAGATAAATTCATTCATATGGTGAACACCTGGTAACCGACATTAACAAGATGCATATATAAGAATATCCCCATCATTCCGGGACACCCTTCGGGTATGATATAAATTTCGAAGTACTAAAGCATCCAGTACTTTGGATGGGGTTTGTTAGGCCCAATAGATCTATCTTTAGGATTCGCGTCAATTAGGGTGTCTGTTCCCTAATTCTTAGATTACCAGACTTAATAAAAAGGGGCATATTCGATTTCGATAATTCAACCATAGAATGTAGTTTCACGTACTTGTGTCTATTTTGTAAATCATTTATAAAACCTGCATGTATTCTCATCCCAAAAATATTAGATTTTAAAAGTGGGACTATAACTCACTATCACAGATTTTTACTTCGTCGGGAAGTAAGACTTGGCCACTGGTCGATTCACGAACCTATAACAAATATGTACATATATATCAAAGTATATTCAAAATATATTTACAACACTTTTAATACATTTTGATGTTATAAGTTTATTAAGTCAGCTGTCCTCGTTAGTAACCTACAACTAGTTGTCCAACGTTAGATGTACAGAAAAAAAAATTGATATATATTATCTTGAATCAATCCACGACCCAGTGTATACATGTCTCAGGCTAGATCACAACTCAAAGTATATATATTTTTGGAATCAACCTCAACCCTGTATAGCTAACTCCCACATTACTGCATATAGAGTGTCTATGGTTGTTCCAAATAATATATACACATGGGTCGATATGATATGTCAAAACATTTTCATACATGTCTATGGTATCCCAAGATTACATAATATATTAGAATATATGTATAATACAATATAAGTTAGCTAGGATATGATTAATATAGATTTGTTACCAATTTTCACATTGCTACAACAAGAAAAATTATCCAATCTTGTTTTACCCATAACTTCTTCGTTTTAAATCCGTTTTGAGTGAATCAAATTGCTATGGTTTCATATTGAACTCTATTTTATGAATCTAAACAGAAAATTTATAGGTTTATAGTCAGAAATTTAAGTTACATGTCAATTACTAAAGAGGTAGTCATTTCCGTCGAAAAATGACATCTTGATGACCATTTTGGAAAACATACTTTCACTTTGAGTTTAACCATGATTTTTGGATATAGTTTCATGTTCATAAGAAAAATCATTTTCCCAGAAGAACAACTTTTAAATCAAAGTTTATCATAGTTTTTAATTAACTAACCCAAAACAGCCCGCTGTGTTACTACGACGGCGTATATCCGGTTTTACGTTTTTCTTCGTGTTTTCAGGTTTTAAATCATTAATTTAGCATATCATAAAGATATAGAACATGTGTTTAGTTGATTTATAAAGTCAAGTTAGAAGGATTAACTTTTGTTTGCGAACAAGTTTAGAATTAACTAAACTATGTTCTAGTGATTACAAGTTTAAACCTTCGAATAAGATAGCTTTATATGTAGGAATCGAATGATGTTATGGACATCATTACTACCTCAAGTTTTCTGGATAAAGCTACTGGAAATGAGAAAAATGGATCTAGCTCCAAAGGATCCTTGGATGGCTTGAAAGTTCTTGAAGTAGAATCATGACACGAAAACAAGTTCAAGTAAGATTTCCACTCGAAATAAGATTGTTATAGTTATAGAAATTGAATCAAAGTTTGAATATGAGTATTACCTTATATTAGAAAGATATCTTACTGTAAATAAGAAAGATTTCTTGAGGTTGGATGATCACTCTACAAGATTGGAAGTAAGCTAGCAAACTTGGAAGTATTCTTGATTTTATGAAACTAGAGCTTGTAGAATTTATGAAGAACACTTAGAACTTGAAGATAGAACTTGAGAGAGATCAATTAGATGAAGAAAATTGAAGAATGAAAGTGTTTGTAGGTGTTTTTGGTCATTGGTGTATGGATTAGATATAAAGGATATGTAATTTTGTTTTCATGTAAATAAGTCATGAATGATTACTCATATTTTTATAATTTTATGAGATATTTCATGCTAGTTGCCAAATGATGGTTCCCACATGTGTTAGGTGACTCACATGGGCTGCTAAGAGCTGATCATTGGAGTGTATATACCAATAGTACATACATCTAAAAGCTGTGTATTGTACAAGTACGAATACGGGTGCATACGAGTAGAATTGTTGATGAAACTGAACGAGGATGTAATTGTAAGAATTTTTGTTAAGTAGAAGTATTTTGATAAGTGTCTTGAAGTCTTTCAAAAGTGTATGAATACATATTAAAACACTACATGTATATACATTTTAACTGAGTCGTTAAGTCATCGTTAGTCGTTATATGTAAGTGTTGTTTTGAAACCTTTAGGTTAACGATCTTGTTAAATGTTGTTAACCCAATGTTTATAATATCAAATGAGATTTTAAATTATTATATTATCATGATAATATGATGTATGAATATCTCTTAATATGATATATATACATTAAATGTCGTTACAACGATAATCGTTACATATATGTCTCGTTTCAAAATCATTAAGTTCGTAGTCTTGCTTTTACATATGTAGTTCATTGTTAATATACTTAATGATATGTTTACTTATCATAATATCATGTTAACTATATATATATCCATATATATGTCATCATATAGTTTTTACAAGTTTTAACGTTCGTGAATCACCGGTCAACTTGGGTGGTCAATTGTCTATATGAAACCTATTTCAATTAAACAAGTCTTAACAAGTTTGATTGCTTAACATGTTGGAAACACTTAATAATCTAAATAACAATTTCATTTAATATATATAAACATGGAAAAGTTCGGTTCACTACAATAGGTAATAACCAAAGCTTATATTTGATGATTTTTTTTGGAAAAATAGTAACTTAGACGTTCATGGAAGAGTGTTTATGTTTTGAGAGAGAATTTGGAAGAAAAATGGAAGTGAAATGGAGTAGGTGGTGAGTGGTGAAGGTGAGTGGGGTTAAAATGAGTTCTTGTTTTTGTTTCCTTGTTCCTTAAGTCATGCTAGATGTTAAATGATGGTTCCCACATGGTTAGGTGACTCACATGTTCTGCTAAGAGCTGATCATTGGAGTGTATATACCAATAGTAAATACATTTAGAAG